>NC_047516.1:24307562-24442562 GCF_902827115.2 Pseudochaenichthys georgianus
AGTTAGATTCCACCTTCATGATTATGGATCTGTGAGTGAATTGTTTTCTAACGCGACCCTTTTATTTATATTAGGTCTTAAAGTTTGTGCATACATTAGGGCGTGGTCACTTTGATTGACAGATACGTGCCTCACTGTCAGCTAACAGCAACTTGTCCACTCTGCTAGGCTACAACCATAGAGGCTACAACGTTAGTTAGTCATAGTACTGTACTTGACCCTTTAGCTTTAGCCGTGTTCGTGGTGATATACCAGACAATTAAGATGTCGTGCTGTGCGCTTGAATGTACTAACAGAACTTCCAAGAAGTCTACTCACAGCTTTTTTCGGTGAGTAAAATGATAATATTATACATTTTAACCCCGTTAGCAGGTGTTTGTGTGCTTGTTAGCTTAGCTTGTTATGTAGCTAGCTAAGGACGTAACCCTTTATGCATGTGTGTATATATATACAGTTTAGTTTATGATTCAGCCTTGGGTAAGACTTTTATAGTCTATGGCTATGACGCCCATAATGCTAAATGGGAGCAAATGTTAAAAGGGGACCCAATTATCCCAGTGGTGGCCGCCGGAGTCCGCCGCCGAAGCTAACCGGAGCCGTAGCTAACCCTTTGCGGCTCCGTTAGCTTCGGCCAGCGGCGGAGCCCGGCGTTATAACTGGAGATCAAGGAATGCAGCGAAACGCGGACTTGGTTCGCCTGCAGCCCGCTATAGTATTAGCTAAATAAATGATGTTGAACAAGGCTTATTAAGCTGAACATCGCCACAATTGTTCTGCTATGTATCGGTACTTATTTTATTTTATTAACGTGTGAATGACAAGCATTAAGAATAACAACAAATAGCTATTTATCTTGCATATTATCTCGTTTGATTATGAATGTAACGTTTATATAGTGGAACTACACTGTTTTATCAAAACCAAAGTGCCACGCAGTAACTTGGTAGGCCCATGCATGTATTTCAGCAGGAAATGTGCAACCTAGATTACATTTACCAACACAGACTATATAGACATATTTGTAAAAGTTGTTCATGCGTTACTAAGTGAATATGGCATTAACCCTCCTGTTGTCTTTGGGTCGGTTTTCATGTATTTTTGAATAAAGGTTTCCTTTCGGTGATCCAGACAGGCTGGACCAGTGGGTGCTGAACATCCGGAGGAATACATGGACCCCCAACGTTTCTTCTCGCCTGTGCAGTGAACACTTTGAGAGTCATCCCTTCAGCACGGACTCATGGGTACAGATCCTTTTTTTTAAAACAAAATAACTTGGTTCCATTTGTGAGTGTAAATTGTTGTTACTAATTAAATACATGTTATACATTATACAATGCTAAATAATTGTTATGGCACAGCTTGCCATAAAAGCTTATTAAAGGCCAAATTAAGATGTTGCCAGTTAAGTAAAGAAAAATAGAAATCGATTTGTTTGCAAACCATCACATTTCTCTTCAATTTATGCAAAGACTCTTTATCATAGATAGAGAATTGCCATTTCCCCCACATACTCTATGTTAAAAACAGATGAATTATATTACCTTTTTTTTACATTATTTTAATAGCAACATTCATTCATCTGTTGTCATCTTATAACTTATTTATCTTAACAGCTATCACTGTAAAAAAAAAATGATTTAATTTAATTTTACTATACAATATTTATCTTTACATTCTGTTCTTGCATATGTCTTATTATATGTACGTGTATATAGATTTCTGCCTGCACTAATTTATTATTCTTAATTTAATTTTGAATTTCTTTTATTGTTTTATGTCTTATATAACTGTTGCATTGTTGGAGGAGCTCGGGTCAGATGATTTTCATTGCCATTCCCACACTGTAGCCTATGTGCTATGACATAAATCCTTTGAATCTGAATCTTGGAAACACGTAATTGTTGAATGGATTAACTGCATAGTTAACATGTTGGCCCTCTATTGTCTTTTATAATGCACTCTTACATTTAAAACAACATTATTCAAAAGAAAGTTGAATATCTACAGACCTCAAAAAGTTATTTTATGTGTTTTTGTTTATTATTTTTATTAGGGAAGGAGATGCCTGAAAAACACTGCAGTGCCCACCATTTTCTATTTCACCAAAGAACAACAGCCTGGAAGGAGAAGCAGGGTGAGTAACAATGACGAGGTAAGTGACACTCCTAGTTCGACTGTTAATAGCAATGAGGAGGTTGCAGATGTAGACCATGGTAGTGGTGAAAACAGTCTTGCTGCTGATCAGAGCAATATCATTATGATACAAGGCACACCTGAAGAAGCCTTTGTTGTTCCACATGTGGAGCATAATGACATTCCAACAGTCAATGCTTGTGAGGAGGGTGTTGGTTTGGGTAGCAGCAGCCAACAAACAAAACAAATTGGAAAACAGGCAGACTCCGCCTCTGTTCACTCTTACACTTGGGCTTTAAACTAAGACGGGTCATACTGAATAGTTTGTGCACACATTTCTAATATGTGATCTTTCTTTCATGTAGGACGCTTGAGGGAAGTTGCAACGCCTCGGCCAATGGGATGTCTTCTCCACGTGAAAGAGATTGAAGGCATAATTTATAACTTGAGACAATTTTCCAAAAGTTATGACTTGTATTGGCTTAGATAGTAATGGATTACATCGAACACGAATCAAGATCGTATAGAAAAAAATGAAAGTGTAATCCTTAGTTACATAGGAAGAGATGTAATCGGATTAGTTTTACTTTTTTTAATAATAGGGAAACTCAGGATTACAATCTTATTCAAAACCTAAAAAGAGCAGATAGTGGTTGTTGTAAAATGATCAAATGGTATCTCTTCTCTGGAAGCCGTACTGTTCTGGAGGATAATACTTTAATTGTGAATCTCTACACCTACTGCCTGAATCTGCTTTATGGTATTATATTATACATTTTAAGTAAAAAAATCATATTCATATTTCTTCTCTCCTGTGTTTATTTGCATTACATTTGATATTGAAGTAATCCAAAACAAAAAGAAAGTTATCAGGTTACATTACTTTTATATCTTGATACTCACATGAAGTTACTGGTTGTGTTTTTGGCAAGTAGCCCTCCCAAGCCTGTGCATAAGTTATATAATTTTAATTACTGATACAGTTGTTGCACATCTTTAATTTATTTTGTAGTGTACTTAAAGGGATAGTGGAAATTGAACCCCAAATAGTTTCGTTTTAACTTATATACAAGCATAATTACGTACCAAAACAATCACACCTGATTAAAAAAATATAATAATTGCCTTACGCATGTTAGAAGAACTTTATTGCAGCTTCCCCGAACTTTTTTAGAAACGAAATGATGAGTCAGCCAAACCGGAAGTGAGGAAAACTCAGGAAGACGAAACAATAACAAACCATGGCGTCTATGCAGAATGAACGTGGAAGGGCAAATATACCAGACAAAGAAGAAGGATTGTACGAGGTATCCAGTGATGATAGCGAGTCAGAAACATCCTCTCGGCTTTCCTGCGAAAATGTAGTTTTAGGAACTGAATCTGAATCCGGTTCAGTAAGCGACGATGGTGAGAATATTGAGCCAGACGATGGACCATTACGTCCTTATTTGTTCGAGCCCGAGGTGATGGAGTTAGTTCACGGCATGGGCAATGGCGAGGATGACCAGGACCAGGCGCCAGATGATGCACCCCTACGCACAAATAATCTTGACTGGTAGGTCCCTAAGCATAGCTCACGCTAGGCGCTATATTATATATTGCAAAAGTTGGCATGCATGCACTGTAGGCCTATGGCTATGCCCGAGGATGACTGCATGTAGGGTACATTTCACAACATACCAGGGTCAGGTTCACATAAATTATCTTGTCACATTTATTATTGTATATGTAACAGCCTTATGGGCATTAATTACATGAATAAATTTAAATGAATTGTATATTAGCATGATATACAGCTAGAGCCAATCGGTCTTTTGACGTAGTATGGTCCTAATCCTAGGCTAGCCAGGCTGCCTGTCAAGTGTAGGCTGTACTCACAGTACTGTTAGTCTATCATGTCTATATGATGACTGTAGTGTACACATTCGACACTGTGTACCGGATTATCGGATGACGAGGCCTCCGGTCGCCTAATCGACAGGCAATAAATGGCGTTGTACACAATGGTACAGGCTAACGATGCATTAAATCAGCCAGAAAACATAATAAAATACTCGTGCCTCGTCCAATGTTTGTGCCCGTCTTCCTTTGTTTTCGTCATCACCCGAAGATTCCCGAAGTATTTCGTTTCATTGAGAGGGCGTGGTCGGGAGCAGTAAAATTGAAAATAAAATGAAACTAGGCGCATGAAATAAAAAAAAATTGTTTATTATAAGTTAAACCCAAAATTCGCAGATTTCCACTATCCCTTTAAGTCATACAATGATTCGAAACCTTTACTTTTCATAAAATGTAAGATGTAACTTTCAATGTGGCTTGTGTATTTATCACATTTTCAATGTAAATAGATCTGATTACATAAAGAGTAAAAGCACAATCTTAAATGTTGACAGTTATCATTTTCCTATGCTTATTGTTAATGTAGTGGTGTTATGAACAAAATGTTGTCCTAAAGGAAATTAAGATGTTTTTTATTTGTTGACAAAAGATTTAAAGTAGATGCTCACAACATGTGGGAACATTTATAGAGAAAAAATGTTCTATTGTAAAACAAATATTTATCTGCATACTGAACAATTTAGAAACTCTCTAAAAGGTATTATCTTCTGTGACGGTACGACCCTGTAGGGATTGTGGGTATTGCACTTCATAATTACATTCTGGTATGCTTATGACATTGATGCCAACATACATGGGACTAGGGGAGACCTTCCTGTTGTTTGCATTGTCACTGACAAATGACAGTGTAGTATTCATTGTCAAGATTTTGTGTTTTTAAACTTGGGACTCTTTTCAGACTGCTCCGGCTTGGGAAAAGATTTGAGCCTTAATGTGTAATGTTTTCTGTATTGTATGGTAAGCTTATCCTTTCATTTGATAGTCCCATTTGGATGTGATAGCTAACATTTTCAGTAAGCAGTAGACAAAAGAAGTGAAAATATGAATGTAATTTATTTTCAATATTTACATAAATACATAATTATTTTAACAAATAAAATAACAAAAAACATCATAACAAATACAAAATAAAAGGTTTGACAGACAGCCATGCCCAGCATGGGCCTGGAGAGCTGCAGAGTCCATTGGGGGAAGAGGGGGGGGTGGGATGTGGGGAAGAGGAAGAGCAGCCATGTTAACAGTGTTATGGCTACAGATGTAATATCTAACTCAACATTAGCCATGACAGTCTGGGCTTAGCAAGGGCCTTAGAATACATACTCTAAAGGCCAAATCCAAAAACAGTGATACTGACATTTTAGCAGTTCACAGTCTTTGGAGGTGGTCTTTCAGGCAATTGGCTAGTGACTTTACAAAAAATATCATTTCCCCAAGGGGTGAAATTAACTCCATCTCGCAAAAACAGCCCAGGACTGTCATGTCTAATGTTGGAGTGGTCAACAATGGCACCATTTAGGCTATGAACAAAAGTAGCCATAACACTGTTAACAAACTTCCGGGCCTTGTCCATTTTGACAGGATTTGCACCAGCCCTCCACCGGCGCCTCTGGTTCATCTGGGAGAGCATGATCTTCATGCCAGGGTGCCGATGGTGAAGCTGGTGCAGGTCCTCCTTCATCTGGTTCAGCAACTGAACACTGGGCACATCCCCCAAGTCATTGCCGCCACAGTGGATGAGGAGGACATCCGGGACTGCTCTTCCTCGCAGGGAGTAGGAAAAGAAAGGGAGGACACCTCTCCAGCGCAGTCCACCCCAACCGAACCAGCACACCCTCAGGTCGAGGCCAAGGTTGCTGCCGATGGTCTCTGTAGCTCTCTGGGCTCCATGCCGGACATAGCTGTCTCCGATTATCCATACAGTCACTATGGGAGGAAAATAAATGAGAGCAACAAATGCTTCAGATCATGAGGAATATCAAATCAATTATAAAGGGTTTCTCATTTTGTTCCTTTGACAATAACATGCAAAATAACTATGAAATCACACCTGTATGGTTAAAAGTAACAAGAGAGCAAAACCTCAAAAAACAGATTAACAGCACACAGTTTATATATATATATATATTTATATACTGTGTGCTGTTTATCTACAATTGTGCACACATGTATATGTATAGTATGTTTGTGTGTAATGTCAACCATCTGAAGTCATGTAAAGTAAGCCAGGACCATCAACTTACAGGTTGTGCAGTTTGGCGTGGAGGAGGTTGCCATCTTCATTTTTCTTAATGCTGAAATAAATAAAAATGGTTTAATCAATATAAAAGCACCTTTCTTTTTCTACAGTCATATTTCATTAATCACATTTAATTCACGCAACACTGGCCATATCTCTGCTAGTTTACAAAGTTTAGTTACAAATGACATTTATATTTGAAAAACGGTGAAGCACTTAAAAAACAATTGTATAGTGTAGGTTCAAGAACATTTAAATCAAAAGATAAAGTTACAGGGTATCTTACCTTCAGAATATGCCGGGAACGAGGAGCAGTGACCTCAAGCTGGGTTGTTAGCATAGGTTGTTAGCTTAATACTGAATAGAGCATGTTAGCTTAGCTTCTTAGCCTGAGCTAGGTCTGGAACGTCACGCTCGGTGGCAGCAGGTCCCGCCCTGTCCAACCTCGGCTCCGCCTCAGCACCGCCTCTTTGCCCTTATTTGGAGCAGGCGGGAGAAGGCGGGAGTTAGACTCTGACGTCGCTGTCGAGCCGTTAGTGGCCGACTCCGCCTACTAAGGGCTTCACGGCAACTCTGCAGAATCCTATGGGTGACGTCACGGACCCTACGTCCATTTATATATACAGTCTATGGTTGCAACCCTTTAAATCTCAGTTTATACTCACCCTGCCAGTATGTCTATGACAATATATATTTTTTTAGTCCATCGGGTCTTGAGATATAAATTAGTTGTGTTTTTGGCGCCCCCTATTGTTCGAAATGAACATTGTTTGTTGTGCCTATTCCCCAAGACACACTGAACCTATCCACCGAAATCTGTGATATTTGGATATATTTTGAATGAATTGTGAGCATTTATGTGTAGGCCACACCCTTTTGCTAATACGTTTTGATTGATGTCGGCCACATTTTTCCACACCTCGTGCTCATTTTGTACGGTAATGTGTCTGCCCCTCCATTGATGCTGTGCACTAAGTTTGGTTTGGAAAATCAAGAAATTGGAATTTAAGTTAATATTTCAATGTTTTTCACATTATGCTAATTTAAAAAAAATCAAAGTAGGCGGAGCTTCGGGATATGAGAGGATAATATGTAGAGCTGCTCCACCCGGATAAGTGTGCAAAATGTCAGGTCCGTCAGACTTACGCTGCGACTTTGTACATTTTTCGAAACACTGAATTTACACAGGTGGCGCTAGAGAGCAAGTTGAAAAATGTTCTCCCATCGAATCCAGAATGTTAACATTTTCACCGGTCCTGGCGGCGTTGCCAAATGTCGCTACATGAATAGTGTCGTAACCCCCTCAAAAACAGGTTGAAAGTGCAGAACCGGTAACAGAAGAATAATAATACTGACGATTTCAATAGGTCTTTGCACTACGTGCTCAGGCCCTAATGATCCCAAAGATTGTATGAACTATGAAAATATCTTAAAATCAAAACAAATGTATTTATTATAAACGTTAGTCCTTAACATCTATCACTGTGTATATCACCATTCAAACATCTTTTAAAAGTTGAACAAACTCCACACAGCTCAGTAAAGACTGTGAGATGTTGACTTTATTTGATAATTTCAGTAAAAACTAACCTTCATATTTCTCTTTTTGATTATAATACTGATGAACGTTCAAAACAAAGCACTTTGACAACTTACCACCATACAGTCTATGCTTACCACCTATGTTTTAAAATGCTTAATAAGCACCGTAACTTTCATGATATAATTTCTCGGTCATAATCGGTTGTTTCCGTGAACGGCCGACTGTTGAGTGACGGAAAATGCGGCGGCTGCAAGGCATTGTGGGGCAGCATTTTCGCTTCTCCTGTCGGTTAGGGAGGTCCAGTGGTTCCTAAGCTAAAGGAGGTTATAAAGGAAGTTTGAAACCTCCTTTCCTATCATTCTCATCATTCTAGAGAATTCGAACGGCACTTATCATGGCTGCCACTGAGGGACTTCCGGGTCATTTCACTCCTTTAGGAAGGTTCCTAAGCTAAATGGACTATTCGACTTCAGCCTCTGTCTGTTTTTTCCCTATACAGTCTATGGGTTTTACACAGTTTATTTATATTTAAAAGTTGGAGGATTTACTCAACCTATAAAGGATCACTTGATCCTTCAATGTATCAGGGGAAATGAAGGATACAGTGTCACATACAGAGACACGGACAAAAGATAATTTACAAGTAAAGGCCAAAACAAAAAGTGTTTTAACACTCCGGCACAGTAGATGGAGTCATGCACTTTAACGAAACGTTGATCTGTAGTCTGCCAGTAAAACCAACGAAGAAGAGGAAACACCCGCGTTGTTTGTAAATAACGTTTAACCAACGGCAACTGTGACGACACCGATACATATTTAATATTGTAAGGTTAAGTAGTTGTGGAAAGATAAATATACTTTTCCATTGATCTGACATTACTTATTTATCTGCGTCAGTTAAGACATTGATGCTAATAAGGGTAGGAAGAAGTTAGTTAGCCAACAAGCTAACATGACATATTTCGATAACTAGTTGACATACATACAATGGAAGATAACTCGTCTTGTTCCTCCGCTGGCACTGCTCTTTCTGAAGCGTCTTTCCTCCAGAGGACGTTGGAGAGGCTTTCCTCCACACAGTGTCTGAAAGTGAGCACCGAGGCTCCGGTGGCTGTCATCGCGCTGCAGCGGTACTTATCCGATCAGCCGGAGGGGCAGCCCGACAGCTACGACGTGACGGTCACTGACGGAGTGTGGCGGGCCAAATGCTCTGTTCACCCTGCTTTAAATCACCTGGTGCACTCTAACACCCTGAGGACTGGGACTGACGTGAGCATCACACAGTGCTCGTTTGTTTACAGCGAGAGGAGACTGGGACACGGTTACATTTGTATTGAAAAGCTCCGATGTGGAGGAGAGATGTCTGCCCTCCTTCCACGCATACAGGACGTCGCTTCTCTGCCGATGATGGTAAAGCAAGGCATGGAGAGGAGTGTGGAGCTGCAAAGTGATGTTCCCCTCCAGGTGAGCCGCAAACATTACTTGTCTCTGTGGAACAACGAGGACCCAGAGGGGGACATCTGGACCTCAGGGTCTCCCTCATCGCACACAGTGCTGGATGGTGAGACTTTCTGATGACCCCCTGTCATACACTGCTCTATTTACAACATGGCTTACATTTGTATACACCACTAAGGGCTGGACGAAAATGATCAATGGAAATGTCACTACAAATATTTGAGCATTCAGAATATGTTTTGTCTGACCAACAGTCAAATACACAGGATAGATACGTTTGACTTTGTTATAATGTAAATCACAAAAAGGCAGAAAAGTCTAAAATGTGTGGAGATAATTATTTGACTTCAAAAAGTCAAAAGTCAAAGTCAGCTTTATTGTCAAGAATTCTACATGTTGTACATCCAGAAATATCGTTTCTCGAGGTCCTACAGTGTGACATATATACATCAAACAACAACAAAAAGGGCCTAGATAACCGGGGTATACAGTTTAAAATGTTAATAATGTTAAAGTGTTCAGCGGAGATGGCAGAAAAGTGACGTGTGTGTGTGTGTGTGTTTGTTAGTTAGTTAGTTAGTTCGTTAGAGTCCAGGACCATTTGGGGCAGGGGAGAAAGGTCGGAGGCAGGGTGGAGAGTTCAGGGGAGAGATGTCAGGGGGGGGAGGGAGGGGAGAGAGTTCAGCATCCTAACCGCCTGGTGGAGGAAGCTGTTCCCCAGCCTTCACGATGTGGTTGGTGCTGAAGATGGGTTTGCAGTCGTGGGTCAGCAGAGTGAAGAGAAGGGCGCTGAGCACACATCCTTGGGGGGCCCCGTACTCAGTATGAGGGTGTTATTGTTGACCCGTACAGCTTGTGTTCTCTCTGTTAGGAAGTACAGCAACCAGTTACAGAGAGAGGGGCTGAGGCCCAGGTCTGTACGTTTTTTTACAAGCTGCTGGGGGATGATGGTGTTGAATGCTGAGCTGAAGTCTATGAATAGCATTCTGACATATGGGTCCTTAGTCTTATGGCGCGTTTCCACTGCAGGCCTCGCTCGGTTTGGTTAGGCCTTATTAGGCCCGGCTCACTTTAATGCTGCGCTTCCATTACAGTTTAGGAACTGGGGCAGTTACTATAGTAACGCAGTGTAGGCGGAGCCGTGACGTCATCTTCAATGAGCGCCCCAAAAAACAACACAGCCGTTAGCTCTTAGCACTCAGAGCTCACAGCTCTTCATATCTGTTCAGAAACTAGACAAACGTTAAACAAGTACAAACCACAGACTGCCTGTGTCATGGCGAATACAGTCGCTGGTTTATTTATGTCTTTATAGGCCGTTGTTGTGAGTGTGGACGGTCGGAGCATATATAACGTTAGCTTAGCCAAGCTCCATTTAGAAAGCACGCATTTTAAAAGAGTTTTTCGCCTGCCGTCTGTCTGCAGACTTGTCAAAGCATTAATTCATGGTTTTTACTAACCGGTATCAGTATGTTGTTACTTCGGCATCATTTTGAAACGTGTATTACAATTAAATCACAGTCAAATATGTTCATCTTGTTGTAGTTGTAGCCCCCTTGCCAGCGATTCTCTCGCGCAACCAAAAACGGGCCCCGCACGGCTCGGCACGCTTAAGGCGAGCTACCCGCTGCAGTGGAAACGCGCCATTAGTGGAGAGCGGAGGAGATTGCATCCTCTGTGGACCGTTTAGCTCGTTAGGCAAACTGAAACGGGTCCAGCGATAGGGGCAGGGTGGATTTGATCTGCTTCATGACCAGCCTTTCGAAGCACTTCATGATGGTGGAAGTTAGTGCGACTGGGCGGCGGTAGTCGTTGAAGCCGGATGGAGATGACTTCTTTGGCACTGGAATGATGGTGGTTTCCTTGAAGCACGAGGGAACAACAGCCTGGCTCAGGGAGACTTTTGTGTTATTATGGCTAAGTAAGCAGCCCATAATAGTATTGTTTATTTCAGTCTGCTTCAACAATCAAATGTGTTTACAATTTAAAGAAAGACAAAGAAAATCTGACTTTTATTAATCCCCTAGGGCCTAGGGGGAACTTCAGGGTTTCACTTTCGTGTTATTTACATGACACATGTTGTTTTTGATATACACATGAACGCACATGCACAAACAGGACCACATGCATGAGTGGAGAGGTGGAAGAGGTTCAACTGTCCACACTCATGCTATTAAACCAGCGGCGCTTCGGTTCCTGAGCGAAGTCCCTACAGACTGAGCTACTACCTTTTAATACTGTTGTATTAAGATATGAAAATACTCACAAGCCTAGACAATATGTAGTTTTACGTCTTGAAACCAATTTGATATTTGTTGACTAGAATATATGCGATGAGCTGTCACATGAGTCACTCTAATGCTTCTCCTAACAGAATGTATTTGATATGTAATTTACATTAATTGCAGAAAATAAATCCTCAAGATGTGATGTCTGCAATGTCTTCTTTTCAACAGTTTCCAATATTACTCTTCTTAGTAGTCTGGAGTCATGCTTTAGAAACACATGGAAACCTCTTCCTCTCCTAGTGAAGA
Source organism: Pseudochaenichthys georgianus (assembly GCF_902827115.2). Taxonomy (NCBI): domain Eukaryota; kingdom Metazoa; phylum Chordata; class Actinopteri; order Perciformes; family Channichthyidae; genus Pseudochaenichthys; species Pseudochaenichthys georgianus. The sequence continues at coordinate 24,319,366 of NC_047516.1, forward strand.
TCATACACAAATCCAGATTAAGGTACTATGGCAAGTTTGGGCTCAAGATTGATTATCCCTTCCAGGTGAGTTTGAACTAATTGAGCTTTAGTAACACAATATGAACAGGATCTCACTATCATGCTGTGACCGATTGGGTCTTTGTCATATTTCAGGCATACTTTGAAGTTGCTGACCAGAGTGGCACGATGTCCCTCGTGCTTTGGAATGAACTTTGTCCAGAGTTTTACCAGAAACTGAGCGTAGGCACTGTGTTGTACATCCAAAATTACTCCTTAAAGCAGAGTTATTCAAACCGCTCACACCCGCAAATGGACCATCACCAAATGAAGACCTTTCACTCTGTAGGTATGTACACATTTATTCTGATAGGGCGGGTACTCGAGAGTGCAGCACAATCTTAACTGCAATATCTTTATTTGTATTTTCCCAAGAAATCTGCCTGAACGCTCGCAACCCAACTTCAGTCGTCACTGTGGTCTCAGCAAAGAGCGTGCTGCCTCAGTGGGGATTACCTGAGGTTTCCTACCTGTTCACCACCAGGTGATTCACTTGTCAATCTAAAGTTTAACATTACATGTCACTTGTTAGATGCTTTTATCCAAAGCGATTTACATACTCAATACTGTGGACAATCCCCACAGGAGCAATTTTGGGGTGAAGTGTCTTTCATTGAAAAAAGCGTTGTCATTTATTGAAGGAAAAAAATATGAATTCTGATATTGTCTGAGTTTAAAGTTGCACCTTTTTATGAGAAACAACCCACACATTTAAACCCACCTAAAAATAGAAAGGTTAATTCAGTCATACATTGGTGAGATAAAGCATTGAAAAAATAGTTAGTGTCAAGGAACTACATCGCTTCTCTTTGCTTCAACACAAGGTTTAATATAAAAAAAATGTGTCTCATAAATTGTGGGCTTTTTTTTGCCAACTATAGCTTAAAGTGGACCTATCATGCTATATGTTTTTTTTTCAAAATACCAAACAGATCATGCATTTTAGCCATGCCTCATTTCGCTCTATTTGCTCTTTTTTAGCCCTGTTTTTGCAAGGGCTGATTCTGTGAGAAGTCTTCTTCGCTGCTTTTGTGGCAGACTACAGGGCCACCTACAGGCCTGGTATATGTACTACAGCGTCTCCAGCGCTTTCAAGCGGCAATGGCTGTGACTCTCTCCTCCTGATAGGTGGAGAGTTTCCCATATAGGCGGAGCTCCTCGTTCCTGCCATCAGAGATATTTCAAATCTGTATCAGTCTGACTCTGCATCAGATCCGTTTTTAGAGATTTGGGTATGGAGGAAAATAGAGAGGGTTGTGTTTTCTGACACTTGGTGAGTTCCCTGACACACCGGGGACACATATTCATGTATAAAAGACGTACAAAAGTGCATTTTGCATGATAGGTCCCCTTTAACTTAAACCTCGTCGTATGTATCCTACAGATTACAGTTGGACGAATTATCCAACAATTCTGCATGTGATGTCATCTGTTTGGTGACATTTGTTGGTCGTGTTGAAAGAGTCAAGAGCAAAGGGAAAAAGGGTAAGACACGTTCTATCTATAAACTGGAATTCATTTACTTTTAACCAAAGTTAATCATTGGAAACATTTTTTTTTTTCACCTATAGGTCCAGAAAAGTTCTGGACCTATCGCTGGATCCATGCGGTGGACGGATCATCCGACCGTCCTTTTATCCTGGAGGTTTTTTCCTCTTCCCAACCGGAAGTCTTCAGTCGTATTTGTCCAAGTAAGTCAAATGGCTTCTATCTGACAGCTCTAACTTGTTAGCATTTTCACTTCATCTGTTCATCATCATCATCATCATCTCTTCCTCAGTGACCTACCTGGTGTGCACTCAGATGAGAGTTTGCAGAGTGGAAGGCTCGTTGCCCTACCTCACCAGCAGCTGTGAGACAGAGACGTTCATCACAGGTAAGCACAGCTCTAACAAAGTGGAAGTGATAATGTTCATGTTTTATCAGACGGTAATGGTCACTGTATCTTCTGACTCCACTACAGGCTACCACAAAGGTCAGCCATATGTGAGTGACCCCAGAGTGAAGACTTTCATCCAGTGGACCAAAACTCTGGAGGACAACGTTGTCCTTCAGAAGACTTCTGTTGGCGGACATTACTGCTACCCTCGTCCCCCGCAGACATTTACCCAGTCCATGGCAGATGCCTCAGGTCAGGAAGAACGTTATTATTGAAGAAAAGTTAACATTTCATGCACTATTTTGTTTGGCCTCAGTGAACTATAGTTTTATCTAATTATGCACCGATAAGCTTCAGAAAATAAGTCCAGCTTTAATATGAATAATTTTAGAGCAGAGCTTGAAATGATGAACTTCTCTTCAGTACTGAACCAAAATAAGAAATACTCAGTTCTCTTGTGGTCGGCAGGAATCGGAAAGAATATATGTTAGCATTTTCCTCCAGTTTTGCCAAAAGATAGAGGGAATTTTCAAAAGCTTTTCTTCCAAGTTCCCCTTAAAAAGACAATTTACAATCATCTGTTTGATCTGTAAAGTGTATAATACACCAAGCACATGAATCCTGATTCCTACAGACTTTTTTAAATGTATTTATTTTTGCTCCTTCTTCAGCTCAAGTTCCTCTGGTTACTGCGGCCGACTTGAAGAAGGAGATGGAGACCCTCCAATATAGGGAGCATAAAAAAGTTGCAATTCAAGGACAGATCACGGCAGTGCGATACATGAAACACCCTAAATCAACAGAGTCTAGAGGAACAGAGGAGAGAGAAGTAAAGAACATTATTTTTAAATCACCTTTCCAAGAGTAGCGACCATTACCACATTGTTAAATAAGTCAACTGATTTCAGCAGGTGCCAGATGTTGCTCCTGATGTGTGTGAGCCAAACACACAGGACCATCCCTCCACAGCTGAGCAGACCACAGCTCCCATTTCAACTGCTGAGAAAATCTCAGTAAGAGGAATAAAAAGAAGAATTCAAACAAGGTAACATTCCACTCCTGACTCAAATATTTGTAAGCTTAATAGCGAATCTATCATTTATCTTTAGTGGCTGCTAGGAGCACATGTTTTGATTTTATATAAAATGTGAATACATACATGTTTTCCAGAAAAGTCAAGCAGTTCTCCTTGAATCTTCGTAGCATGGCAGCAAAAAGGTAATAATGATCCAGCTGGTAGTATTCATTAGTTATCAAGTTCAATCACTCTGAAAGTCTTCTGTTGGCGCAGAAACAGAAGGAGCTCAGAGATTGAGGAAGAAGAGGAAGAGAAAAAGAGCGACTCTGGATCTGAAGACGCTCCGAATGTCGCAGACAGCCAGCGAAATCAAGGTGTGTCATTGGAGCTGCAGTTTGACCGCGATGTACATTTTGCATTCTGATACTCTGATACTGACATGTTTGTGTTTTCAACAGACTCTGATGTCATATCTTGGGAAAGCAGCAGTTGGCCGAAGCAGAAACAGGAAGTGTCTGAATATCTGTGTGAAGGCGGGCTGCACCAGGACAGTGTGTCTCGGAGGTTCACGATTGACGAAAAGGACGTCCTCCTGCAGCGGAGTAACCTTCAGCCGACGCACTGGACCCCAGAGCAGAGTGCGGACACCTCCCCTCCTGTGGTCTGTCCCGGGTTCTACCAAGTTACAATACTAGGTGAAGTCTTAGCGTAAGAATTACTCTGATCTGTGACCCACAGGAAGTTAATTTGAGCATTTCCGTCTCTGAACCTGGACATCCTTTTGCACCCGACATTATATTCTGTCTGAATTATTCAGACACTGAATAGCTGTCTTAAGGAGGCAAAAATGGTTAGTACTTAATCCATGCAGAGTTTCAAAACTGGCCTGAATTTTTTTTGTCGCATTTATTTACATTGTCAGTGAGTCGCTAGACCTGCTTTCAGAGGTCTAACGGTACGTCCACATGTGTAGCGGTGCAGCGTGCGTTGAAGCTTGCCGGTGGGCGTGTCTAGCGTGCGACCAACAACAATCACATTAATCTCCCGCCCATGACACACAAGCACGCGGTTTGATTGGCTAAAGCTTGTACTGGCATATGATTTGATTGGCTGACGCTTCCGTCGAGGCTTGAACTTTTCTCAACTTTCGAAGCGAGCAACGGAGGCAAAGCGACGCGAAGGAACCACAATGCAGCTCGGCAAAGCGTGACGTCACCCCATTCAAAGTGAATGGGAATCGTCTCCGTTGAAGCAACGCACGCTGCCATGTGGACGGGCCGTTAGTCACATTAAGAAAACACAAATTAATACAACTATTATTAGTATTTTTAAATGCGTACTTCACCCTAAGAATGATCATTTTAATTACTCATCCCGTTTAAATGGAATTCCCCTTCCATATTAATAAAAAAACGGATCCATAGATGTATAACATTCTTATTGAACTGAAGTGGGCCAAGAATAAATTGGACTAGTTTTCCTTTTAAAAGATGAAAAAAAAGAAGAAAACTCTTGAAAATGAAATGTGTGAAATTGTTCTTGTGCTCAGTTTGCCACTCTTCTTCTGTGTTATCATTCTGACAGGCATAAACAAACAGATGGCCATCGATGCTGCATTTTTGCCCGTTGTGAGCTCAGATGATCCCAGGGCTGTCGCTCTCCCTCAGGATCCCCATGGCAACACGATGCTGTCCTGCCTCTCGTCAGGCTTCCTCTGTCCGCTCAGCCAATCAACACTTCCCCAGCCAGGTATTCACCGGACCTACAAAAGGGTGGAGGATCCAAACAGTTTGTGGGAAGACTCTTATCACCGATACACAGCAGTATATTTATAATCAGTGTTTGTTTTGCAGAGGAGGTGTTGGGGTCTGCTGGGGAGCTGGAGGACATGCACCTCGTCTGCATCCTGGACCTCTGCCATCTGGGTGGAGACAGAGTGGAGGTCCTGATCAGCAAGGTGTACAGAGTGACCGAGGTTTCAAAGTGTACGGCTCTGTGAGACTATCTTCAGAAATCATGTCATTAGAAAGTAATTTTTGATAGAAAGATTAAATGTTTTATACCAAACCTTCATTTGATACTGTAAATTCTGTTACACGTGTACAGTTAATGTAATTTTGAGAAGCGAGTGGTATTTTGGGATAGCTGACATCAAATGAATCACTGTGAAAATCTCAGGGAGGTGTGACAGTGGCTCATATGGACTGCCCTCTGCTGCGTGAGAAGTGTTTAAAAACGTGTTGCACAATATTTGATCAGAGTAAGTACTTTGCATAGGTTAATACAAGCATGCTGTACTGATGTAAAAATATGCCTTTTCAAAAACATGTTTAAAAATATTTATTTTCAAATATTTCACAATATCCAGGTTGATTTATAAATAATTCAATATAACATCATTCATATCAAGATATTTTAGAATGTAAACTTAATTTGTTAATTTCTTTTTAAACAATGTTTAAGATGTTTGTAAAGCTTATTTTGATGGTTAATACAGAAAGAAAACAAGCCATACAACTGTGCAACACAAAGAAGAACCTCACCTTCTCTAATAAGACACTTCATTATCTGTTACAAAATTACTTTAATTTTAAATCATTGAATTTACGTATATAATCTGAGACATATAAAATAAACAATTATATATATATTTTAAACTTTTACATTCTATTATACAACATTAAATGTTTGTTTCTGCATTCAGACTGCAGAAATGGCTGTGCACCGTTTCTGTTTTGTTCATATTCAGGCAAATCTTACACAGAATGTAATAATCTCACTGCCCACGCTCATAAGTGTCAGTCACTATTAGAAAGTACAAGTATATGTGATTCAAATCACATGCCTTTAAAAACAATGACACTCAATGAAAAACAACATGAAAAAAGAAAGCACTCGAGTTGAAGAACAGAAGAAAAGGTGCTGTCAGGGAGACTAGGGAGAAAACAGTACCGTCAGAGCAGATGCATTATTTACAATCACACCTGTGAAAATACACTTTTACTGGGCGGCGCTTCCATCAACCACCTCGAAGCAGTATGATGATTTTGAGATCTTCTCTGAATGCGGATGGTAAACAACCTCAAGAGGAAATGTTACTGCATTTCCCTGAAAGGTTAAAGGTTACTGATAAAAGGAAAAGGAGTGTCTTCTTCCAGTGAATGAAAAACACATTAGTCATCTATAGCACCTCTGTGTTGCTGGTTGAGTTTAAATCAAATGGGAACTTTTTCTTAAAAACTATTCAACAGAAATGGTAGAAATCTGTCATTGAAACTGAAAAAAAGCTAAATAAATGTGCAGGTTTACATTTTCTTGTTTTTGGCTGAACTACCAGACCACACGGCTGCAGCCTGACTCCCATAGTGTCTGACATTCTGTTTGCCGGGGACACAAAGATCCTTCATTTAATATTTTCTCAGGGTGAACATATGAGTTACTGCCTTTTGTTTGGGAAAAAATACCACACCAAATTCCCACTAAACATATCTGATACCTTCAAGAGCTGATAAACGGAATGTTAGGACATTTTCATAAAAAAAAATACTTCCATATAATTATCATGGTACAATTGCTTATTAAACACCTCTAACACACACAATCCTGTATAAATTAACATTCATCTTCAAATTGACATTGCACATAGGAAAGTGTAAGTGGGCACAGGAGTTCTGCAGCACCAGTCCTGAAGGGATCTGATGACGCAGCTTAAATGTGTACAGCTGAGAGCAAACTGCTGTTTTGAGCATGAAGGGCTGCTTTTATAAAGTGTAGCACAAGTTCCACAGGAAACACTGAGTCATTATAAACAGTTTTTCCTGATTTAACAGATTTAAAGATATATTTTTAAATGTAAACCATGAAATCAGACTGTCAGTTTTTATATGTTGTTACAAATTCTCTGATTGTCATTAACAGAAAGGTGAACCAGGTTCTTTAGTGCGTCTTCTTCCTTTACGTCTGCGTATCAGGCTTCGATAGTACACCTCTGTCATCTCGCCATTACTGCAGGCAGCGCTTTGAGATGACTGTTATCTTTCTCTCACATTTATATTTAAAATGATGATTCATACCAATGAGCAGTTTCAAGAGCTGATTAGTAGTTTTACCAACGAATCTTTCAGAATAAAAGCACAGTATGTAAAGAACAAGTAGCTGGTATCTTAAAATACTGACAAATAACTTACATTTACAGTTGAATAAACAATGGTAAAATAATGTCAAATGTATGTGTTTTTTGTTAATGATGCCTCTGTATGATACAATAATGCATTGGAGGTTTCTGTAATAATCTGTTCGCACTATTTTCAGTTTTTGATGAGATCACTTTCAGAGTAGGACGCGATTTAAAAAGGTAATTTGGTCATGATCACAGTTTACATTTAGTGACTTCTCAGATGGCCATTTAAATCAGACAAAATGAACAGAAAACAATAGCAATGCCGAAGAAACAAGGTGATATAGTGTTCACAATTATCAACATAGCAGGCAAGATGGCTACCAAAGTTTCTCACTATTTCCAATATATTTAAATCACCAGGCTTTCACTTTGTTGTAAAGCCACACAGGTCAGTGGACTGTTCTGACATGAACCCAGATGGTGCGAGACATTAGGACCAGCGCTGACCCTTCAATGCCTAAATAAACACATAAAATCATCTTAAACCTTTTTGTATAAAACTAGTTTCTTAATATATATATTTCAAAAATATATTAAATAAATAAAAGTGATTTAAGGGTTTCAGTAAATAGTTATATGAATCTTATGTGTTACTATAAGTGTTTAGATTTAAAGGTTGCAAAAAGCATCCAATATATATATATATTTGTTATATATGTTAAAAATCTAGATGTTTTTTGTTTTATCTGATGCAGAAAATAATAAACTTTGACCTACGAAAATATAACTTTGTATTCCAAATGACACAACCATCAAACCGTAGTATGGGCGGACCATGGGTAAAGGCACAAATATTTCCCCTCTGGTATAGGACTGTTATTTTTCTACGAAGATAAGGGGCGGGACAGTTTTACAATCCCGCTTTCAGTACCAGATTGAGGCTTCAAAGATCTAGATCTTTCAAAATGATCAAAGAATATTCCTCACTGCTGCATTTGCATGACATGAACAGTAAATCGTTGTTTTGTGGACAGAATGGGAGAAACTTCTGTTATCTGCCAACTAAATGATGACACTATAAGATTGTACGTCTTGGGAGGGGCGTCGAGCCATTATTAGTGAGGAAAAAAGAATATTAATTCATGGGCAAAAATAAATATTCTACCTTTAGGAAGGAGGACAGTACCACAATGCAAAGAGACATTTAGAACTCTCTTTTGCATTGAAACCTGTGAGAGTGACGTCTTCTTGAGAGCTTTGATAGTCCGCTTGATCCAATAGTTCCACTTTTGACTGACTCCAGGCCACAAATGAAGGTCCAGACCCTCAGCCTCTCCTCAGAGCCCGCAGGTAACGTCGGGTCAGTGCTCCTCTGCCTCTGGCTTCCCCTGACCGACCTCCACTGAACACCAACAGTAAGGAGCAAAACGTTTCACTTTCAGGCGTTTCTTTCCACAGAACTCGACTTCTAATGCCACAACGTTCTGCTGCCCGCACGGCGGCAACACAGAGTTGAGATCTCAGCGCTCTGAACGCGGTGCACTGCGTTACCGAGTCAGCATATTTCTGAAGTCTGACACACTGCTAGTCTGGTTCTGGGAGTGTTGATATTGCATCTGTTGCACCTGTTGCTGTTGTGCCTGCGGGAGCTGCTGACTTTGATGCTGCTGGATGTATCCCACAGTGCTTTGCTGTGGGACATTAGTGGTGTGTAAGAACGCTGGAGTTGATCCGCCGTGAACCAGACCTTGAGCCATCTGCGGACACACAAGAGAATAGGAGTCTTTGTTGAAGTGTTGGCAATCTTATCCTTACCCAACGTGCATAATAGGTTTTTATAGTGTACACTTTTTGGGAGGAATTAGTGACTTCTAAAGAAATAAACACATAAACACTGCGTCCAGGAAGAACTACTGAATTCAATGTTATTACCTCTGTCACTAACTCCCCTTCACCCATTAGTAGAATAGCCTGAGGTGTGCTTAAGATGCTGAATTCCAGAGTGTCCCAAAGTAAACCATATACTACAGACTGTATATACAGCCAGGTCAACAATCATCATATATTATATCCATTATTTTGTGGGCAATGATGTCATAAATTACAGTGAAAAACAATCATATCTCTTTTTGACCTCAATAGAAGGTTCATATTGAGAAGAAGTTACATTTGGTACAGCCCTAACTTTTATGTAACCACTCGGACAGTACATCTTAAGAAATGATGACACTAGTTCTGGGTTATGAAAAGTTTAGACACAAAAGACCCTTCATTGCTTCCATACAAAAATGAAGGACACACTCCTCTCAGCGAGAAGAACAAATACATTACACACATACACTCCAAATATATGACTAAACATTTGAATAAAAGACTATTCAGGTTTTTTTTTTTAAGGCTGGTGACCTGTTTTGTTCCTTTTGGACAAAAACGATAAATAAGTCTTTAGAAAATTATTTATTTAACCCTGATGAATTTTAGAAAACATCACATCTTTGATTCAAAGCCGAGGTTAAGTACGATTGAAAATAACACAGATCTCTAACAGCGTGTGGGATTTACACAGTAGCTTGTTGCTATGGTAACTAGGGATTCAGATGCTGTGTAATGCCTGAAATTATCCCAAATCAGTAAATATAAAGGTGTGGTTAATCAAGCTTCGTAACGTAATGCTACAATCCATCACATAATGACTCAGAGTTAAAGTCTAGAAAATCTCAGATTAGCAATTAGCAAACAGCAGATGATTTTGTACCTGAAAGAACTGCTGGGGCTGCTGAAGCTGCAGGGAGTGCTGAGACGCCTGAGGCTGCGTCTGATAACCAGACTGGGACTGGTTTGTGATGAAACCGTTGGGTGGGATCATTATGGGGGATGTGAAGCAGGGGGAGGGCACGAGGACGGCGTTGCAGTTGACCTGTTGCATGGAGAACGAAGGGGCGATGATCTGCTGCTCCAAGGTGTATCTGTGCAGAGGGCGGAAAGAAAACATTAGGCACAATACGAAATGACACCACAGAGACAAACAGGTGAACGTGTGTGTGTGTGTGTGTGTGTGTGTGTGTGTGTGTGTGTGTGTGTGTGTGTGTGTGTGTGTGTGTGTGTGTGTGTGTGTGTGTGTGTGTGTGTGTGTGAGCAGGGTAATGAAACATTTCTCACATGGTTTGGGAGATGCCCATGTTGCACTGGGAAGGCTGCGTGGTAACACTGCTTGTGGGAACCAGTGTCTGCATTGGCTGGTTGAGTAGCATGCTGCAGGGAAATACAATGTGTTACTGGAAAAACTAAATCTTTTCTGTGAGAAAAAAAAAGCAAGTGAGAGAAAATCTTAAACAGAGTTCTTTCCTGTATAGAAGTCTAACACAATGTCATCTATGAAAGACTGTAGGTGTTTCTTTTCTTTTTGTCAGGATAAGTTCTCTAAGTTTAAATCTATGTTGGCCACTAGAGGCACCACTACCCCATGTTCTAAATAGGATTCAAAACATTCCTGTTTTTTTCCAGAGGTGTTTAAACCACATATACAGAGGTTTAAACACACAGTACATTAATAGTGTGTTAGCAAGTAATGTGACATTACTCTCATGTCTTTATTTTGGCTGAAATGTGTTTTTATTCTTCCTGATCTTCTGTGTTCAGTCCTGTTTCGAACATGGGGTAATTGTGCACTACTGCTTCTTGTGGCCGGCAGGAGTATTACAACAACAAACACAAAATGGAAAAAAGTTATCCTTCCAAAAACATTTTGTGACATTTTGACAATGAAAAAAAATAATAAAAGAAAAATAATGGATCACTACAATAGCTCACTTGCCTATCAGGGCAGGGAAGCACAACACATACAATAAGGAGTTTAACAGTTGAAGGCCACTATTGATAAAACTGACTTCATATTAGTAATGTCCCTTCTGTCATACTGTGGTTTTGAGTGGGCTGAATTTCACATTTCTCTTACCGAAGTTGTCCTTCTTGGTTGAACTCGCCGTCTGTTTGTCTTTGGTTGGCATCCTGCAGAGAGCGCGTGTTGGTCTGAGAGAACATCATGGGGTTGCTGTAGAAGGGCATGGTCACACTGGGGTTGGTCTGCACAGGCATGCTCACCAGCTGGGTCTGCCCGCTGCGTGCAATCCTCTGCTGCACCTACGAGTAAACACAGGAAGCTCAGCATTCAGAAAACAATGACATTACCACCTGTTGTGATGTGTATATCTTTTAATAATTGACTGATATTAGCAGCTGAATCCATAAACTGCCTTCTGCTGTGTTGTGAGCACTGAAGTAGGCCACAAGTCGTTAGCTGCTAATGACTGAAGGTACATTGGTGAATCAATATTATCCTCTTAACATGAGAGAATACATTTTCAGACAGCTGTGTTTGGACTTGTTTCCCTCGTGTAGCTCTGTACCTGTATTGACGGTGAGCTGTTCTCTCTCTGGAGTGAGTGAGGGGATGACCTGTGGGTCCTGCTGGACGATGGTTTTGAGTGGCCTGAGCGCTGCCTGATCACACCTGACTGGTTCTGGTTCTGGTTCTGGTTCTGCTGCTGCTGCTGCTGCTGCTGCTGGGCCTGGCCAAAGTCATTGTGGGAAGGCTGCTGTAACAACACCTTACACACAAACAAAACATATTAATCTACCCTTCATTTACTTATGTTTTTAGTTTGAAGTTGGATCGGAAGCTACTTCTTATTTATTCTTTCAAATCTGATGCCGCAGGCTACGATATTTGACATTGTGTCTTAATGATAGGAGAAACACTACAACATTCCCAGATGTTGCCCTCTGGGCAGGTTATTGAGGATGTGTAATGATTACATGTAGCTGAATTGGTATGTGATTGCTTCTTGGCCTGACTATTCAGTGGGGAAGTTCATGAGATCTTTCTAGAGGGTTATCAAGAATAACTTTTATCCAATGACCTTTTCCCTCTCTGTCTGTGTCTGTGTATTCTCTTGTTCCGATTAACCCAGCCAAATCTTTTTTCTTGTTTTGTATCTATATCTACGCCGGGATCCGGAGTCGAGGCTGATCCTCTTGCTGTAGTCCTGTGTCTTGGATCCTCTATCCTGAGTTCTGAATTAAGTCGTGGACTTCGGGTCGTGGCTGAACCTGTCTGTGCGGTCCTGCCTTGGGTCTCGTCATGCTGCTTCCCTGATGGCTTCCACAGGATTGTAGCTGACATCCTCGTGGATTCATCTTCTTATTACAGACACATGCATTTCCTAACATTCGGTCTATATGCTGTAAAATGTAGTATCTCTTCGATTTACACACGGCATCTATTGCACGTCTGTCCGTCCTGGGAGAGGGATCCCTCCTCTGTTGCTCTCCCTGAGGTTTCTCCCATGTTCCCTTTAAACTGTGGGTTTTCTCTGGAAGTTTTTCCTTGTACGATGTGAGGGTCTAAGGACAGAGGGTGTCGTTTTTCTCATACTGATATTCTGAACAATCTGTGCTGTTGTATTTGCTGTAAAGTGTCTCTACTGTAGGCTATTTTTATTATATGTACAGCACTTTGGCTCGACCAAAAATCGTTTATAAATGTGCTATATAAATAAAACTTGATTTGATTTGATTTGATTATTCAGTGGTTAGCTTACAATAAGGTGTTGTAATCTTTGTGGTAGTGTTACCTGGATATTAGCGAGGTGAAGCTTCTCTTTAATGTCATGCAGCTCCTGCTGCTGCGTCTGAATGTCGGCTTGCAGAATGCGCGTCCTTTCCTCCAGCTGCTCCTTCAGCTGGTTCATCACACAGACATCAGGCTGTGGCGGTGGCGGGTACATGGGCGACGGCTGCTGCTGCTGCTGCTGCTGCTGCTGCTGCTGCTGCTTTTGCTGTGGCTGCGTTTGCTGCTGCTGCTGCTGCTGCTGCTGCTGCGGCGTTTGCTGCTGCTGCTTTTGCTGTGGCTGCGTTTGCTGTGGCTGCGTTTGCTGTGGCTGTGGCTGCGTTTGCTGTGGCTGCGTTTGCTGTGGCTGCGTTTGCTGTTGCAGTTGCAAAGAAATTATCACAAAAGGAAATTGGAACAGTAATGAGAAAAGCCTGGCCTTTTCCTCTTAAACTTGATCTGTGATCCTCTTTTCCCATTAAATATAGCAAATGTGGAGATAATCATTTAGTATGAGTCATACAATGGCTCGTTCTTGGTATTCTTCGTATGTATTCCCTGAAATTGGTTTTATAAATCAAAAATGCCATAGGTGCGCAACATGTGGAAAAGCAAAAAACACTTTCCAGTAAAAAACGATTGTAATTTGTTCTGTTTTCGTAAACTCTCTCCAACTTGGTTTAATAATACAATATAACCCCAAGTATATAGGGCCTGGAGGCACAAGCAATGGGTGAAACTATCAGGAGCAGCAGTCATAACAATAAGATATTGTGAACAAACAGAGCAGGGGAAGAAGTCTAAACACTAACCAGGGTGGAGTGCTTGCTGCGGGTAGGGGAAAGGGGGAGGTTCATTTGGGGAGCGATGTCGAATGAGTTTTGTCTTTGTGCCAAATTCTACAAGGAAAATGACAAAGGGTTACAATTTAGCACAATCTGTGACCCGATAACATGTCATTATCTGAGCATTTGTTTCCCCAATGACCATTTTTTTCTGAGACAGACGGAGACACGTAAACTGACCTTTGAACTACTAGGTTTGAACTTGGACGAGGTCTTCTCTGTGCCGATGGAAGCAGACTGCCATGACGGCGTGCACGCCTCCGTGTAAGAGTTAGCTGTTGAAGAAGAGACAGGTCAACTCTGAACACACTTTGATAACAGTAGACTGAGGACATGTTCAGTTATATCAGAAGCATGATTTGTCTTTGTAGAATGACAGCTGATATCTTCATGTTCTGCTCGTTTCAGTGGAATACATACATTCTTTATAGTCAGCATTAAAGTTCCCTTATTATACTGTTTTTCATCAATATATTATAGGTCTCAGATATATACAAAACATGTCTCTGAAGTGTTTGGCTCGGAATACCAAACAGATCAAGCATTGCAGCATCCCATAAACCCCTCTGTTTCAGCCCTGTTTAAAAAGTGCTGATTCTCTGGCCCAATTCCAAACCACGCCTACACCCTACCCTTACACACTCCCCCTCCGTGACGGAGTGACACATGAGGCTCCCTCCTGTCAGATTTCCTGACGGACACACACAACGTTGAGACCGGTCAGGTAGAGACCGGTCTCAAGTCAGCACCGATGCAGACTCGCTGTTTGAGGGCTTGATAGCCCACTCCCCCTCCACACCGCTCCACACTCCTTGGTTTGGAACAGCACTTAATGTGGCGGACCCTCCGCGCGAACGGAGGGGTAGTGTGTAGGGGTAGTAGTGTAGGAGGCGGTTTGGGATTGGGCCTCTGTCTCAGGGCCGGTTCATTCATATCTTATTTTACCTAGTTAACATTTATTTATTTATGCATCTTTTTTTTATTTCTCCAGTTTTAAACGATATTTTTGGTTTACTGTCCTATAGTAGGCCTATACATTGAAATGATTTCAAACCTGTTTATCCCAATAATTATAAAGGAGTGCCTTGTTTACATAAATTGTGATCAAAACGTTTGAGAACCACTGAGATAACTTAGACTAAAGTTAACTAAACACTCAGAGTCCTTTACCTCACTGAGCCTCTCAGTCTGACAGGAGAGCTCTCCTCCACCCTGGTTGTAGAAACATCTACTTCTTATATCCGTTAGAGCAGCTAGCACCAGATTCTAATAACAACAGCGCCGGTTCCGGTGCACCCTCTCTCTCTCTCCCTCCCTCTCGCGCTCGCTCGCACTTTGGCTTTGAGCTGCGGGCGCCAGTTAAGCCAACACCCCCCACTTTCATCACATACAGCGCCCATCGTACAGGGCAAATGAAACGTGTAACCGGGGTGAAAAGGGTGTTACATTTACTTAATTATGAATATTGTTACATCTAGGCTGAAAATTAGGATGAGCACCAACGGTTTCCCTCCCAGAGCTACCAGCGCAGCACCCCCCCCCCCCCCCCCCCCAGATCTGGTGCCCTAGGCGACCGCCTATGTCGCCTATGCCAAAAACCGGCCGTGCTCTGTCTGTTACTTTAGATGAAAATAAGGAGCCACTCCCCTCCGCGAGATATTTTGTTAAAAAGAATCCAATGGTGCTCTAGGAGGAGATTCAGGTGATAAGGTGGGGGGGTGTTACCTTGATTTGGTGATTGGCCAAACATTTTTTACAACATCATAAAGTGGCCAAAATCTAATCAGCTCATTTTCAGACAGGTTTTTATATAAATGGATCAAAAAGTGAGCAAATATTTTTTTCCTGAAACTTTCAGAATGTCTTTACACAGAGGGGACACATGTTTATGTATAAAATACATGAAAAAGTGGATTTTGCATAATGGGTGACCCTGACAAAAGTGGAAACAGGATATTATGTATCCTCTTTCAAAAGGGACTGTCGATTCCTCCTTTGAAGAGGCACTATGGTCAAGGCAGAACATCTTGTATAATGCATTTCCTTTTGTGGTTTAATAAGTAACAACACTGCTCATTCATAATTTATTTGATCCTAGTCGGCCAGAAAAGAGAAGCGAAGAAAAACCATCTCCATGAATATATCTTTGGAAATAGTGAGAGTTATTTCATGTGTGGTAAGAGAGCAGCAGCAGCTATATTTATGAACAGCGTCTGCAATGAGTCTGCAGCTGTCAATTGTTCATAAACACGCAGATGGGAGTAAATCGTTTTAGTACATTAGATGGTGGGTGGAAGAGCAGCGAGACTAGAGGCTCACACAAGCAGGGCGCGCTAAAGTAAGCCTTTAAACATTTCATTATGGGTGCATCGTCACCCACATACAGTATAAAAAGGTAGGTGGTTTATTGACTTTTGTTCTGCTAGATTACAGAAGTTTTTACTCAAAAAGTCTTTTCAGATCAACTTTCAGGTTGGAAAATATTTAAACGGTTGTGCAACAGCAGATAATTCCTTTCTTTCAGTTAAATAAAAAAACTATAATTCGTTCAGCTATAGGATTACATAGAACATTCGTTCAGCTATAGGATGTACATTTTCACCTGCTGCTGAGTGAGTCAGCACTTTGGGGAGCAGAGGATGACTCACATGCGGAGTCTGACATTGCTGTGGGGGAGGACTTCCTGGAGCTGTGGGAGGAAACCGAACATGCGCCGCTCGTTCTGTCCCGCGGAGGGTCCAGAGTGGAGCAGATGTCCAGGTACAGCTCCTGAGCCTGGAACACAGAGGGATGCTCAACATCTGAATCTGACATACAGACTGACCTGGGAAAAGCCGCTGATTGTTCGTAGAAGGACCCATGTCTGTTACCTTCACTGAAGAGGGAGCGATTCCAGGTGGAGACAGCTCTTCAAAGCGAAGCGCTCGCCTCCTTTCAGCACGCACTTCAGCATAACTGAAAAATAGAATCGAAAATCAGATTGTTTTACAAGTGTGCTGTATTTCAAATATATACAATGCTGTATTATGGCAGTTTAGGGTTGAAAACAAAAATATATAGAGCAGGGGGGTTAGGTAAAAGCTAAAATGGGTAAATTTTTGGTGAAAAGATTCAAAAACGCAAAATGTCCCATTTATTTTTTCTCGTACATTTGGGACTCAATTTAAATTCAAATACTGTTGTTCTATTATTTGAAAATGTGCACAATTCTGAGTTTTTTCTCTGCAAATAAAACCCTATCCCAAGTCAAATTGTGTTTTATCTATAGTGACCCAAATACAAGGTTGTAAATTTAACTTTTTTGCCAACAGCCGGTGCATTACATAGACACAAAATGTATATACTATGTGTTACTTTTATTTTGCATATATTTTATACCCCAGGATTAAACCAATAGGCCTACCTGACGACAGTGTGCGTACAGACGATGAACTCAGGCTTGGAGTTCCACTGGTGGTAGGTGATGTAGTAGTGAGTCTGCAACCAAATCCACTGCTGTCCTTTGGTCAGGAAGCGATAGTAGCAGGATTTACCTTTTCCAAACTGCATTACTGTGGAGGAAAATAAAGAATGTAAAGCAAAACCAATTTTAATCTGAGGGTGGTTTATAAAAGAGGAGTGACAGAAATACTCACGCTGCTTATGACACTGAGCTATAAGCTCCAAGTCATCCACATGATAGTAATCATAGCCTGAAGTGCCAAGAACCTCAAAGGGTAAATATCCTATGATTGGTGATGCCCTTGAAGATAAAAAAGAAGATAAAATAGGTGTGAGCTATAATGTTGATTATTGATAGGAGAAGACATCATAGACATATTTTTACCTGTGATCTAAAAACAGAAACTTCCATTCAAGGCTGTGTCTGGATGTGAATTCATCAGAAGGATCTTCCACATTACATAAATCCTGAACAGAAAATACAGAGAATGTTACTTATGGGCTTTTATAGCAAAGAAAGCAGTTACCAATCCTATAATATGTTATTTTTGTCTAAGTACTAGTTCGAGCATTTGAAGCCTCATCTACTAAATTCAGCTTATCTTTTACATGTCATCGTATTTGTATTATTTCATCAATGCCTTAAAGCTGTAACCTTTAACATTTAAGAATTTGGTGAACGCATGTGACAACTTAAAGTACTTTGTGGGAGGAATTGTGAAAAATATGCTAGGTTTGGAGTTAAAAAAAACTGCAAATTAAAGGGAGTATTTGTCTTGTGTCTGAGGGAAAAAATATTCCATGTGTCATATGGTCCAGACTTGACTGTAACAGTCCTTCCATCTGGCAAATCTGTGTCTGTGTCTCGCTCGTGAACTGTTAGCGCCGGTGTTATGCTGTGTGTTATGCATGCCCACTGCACCTCGCGGGAGCGCGCCACAGCATAAAGCATAAACTCCCAGACATTTCAATGAGTTGTACGGCAAAGTTAGGTCTGGAAACGATATAATTTCCTTTTTGGCGGGCATCCATAACAAGGCATAACACCGGAGCCCTGCTGCGGGGAAACTTTGACGCTGTTCTGAGTTTGTTCTAATCCGTCAAAATGACGGACTGCTTTCAGATTTTTCCGTCATTGTTAAAAAAAATCCGTCATAGACGGAATATATTCGGTTAACGCGACCTCTGGGATAGACTCTCAATGTTTTAGTCTTTAGCTTCATCTTACTTTTCTTTTAAGTTTGATCTGAACATTAAAGACATCAGAAAGGTTCAGGGCTTCAATTTACTTCAATGACTGTCCAGATGTCCTCTTAGAGAGCACATTTGGGAGGATTCATCTGTAATCTAATGATGTAATCAGTTGAAAAAGGACACAATGTGCAAAGAGAAGTCTCCAGAATGCTCGTAACAATGGAGTTTGCATGTAACAAAATGTGTGCTCCCACTCATGCCATTGGACCACAGACCATTTTGATTATCATCGTCACCAGCACCACCTGTTTTATTCATCTGCGAGAATTGATGCCAAAAATGCAACATATGCGGGGAAAAGAAAGGCACAGGAATTTGGATCTGGTCTTACCTTTAGAAATTGCGGAGTGACTAATCGTACAGTAGCGATGAGGCAAACCTGCTCTTCCAGAGACGTCTGCAGGCTTCTTGGTAACGTCAAATCCAGCCCGTTACAAGAAGACGTAGGCACTGCATGACAAGCACGAGAATCATGGGTGGTCAATTTTACTTTTTTAAATATATAGATTTTCTCCATTTCAGTTGATTATGAGTATTTACATAAAACGACATTAATGTTAAAGAACTGGAATACATTGAAACAGGAAGAAAATAAAAGGCCTTACCATTATTATGGAACTTGAAATCTCCAACAAACTTGACATACTCGTACTCAACCGGCTCATTCGGGTCAATGTTTTCTCTGGCTAGATGGCAGCAAAATTCAATATGTTCCTCACCTGAAAAACAGCACGTTTTATTTTCATTAAAACGTTTACGTTATAATCAATTATTTTGCTTAAACCATGTGCCTCTCTTTAAAATAAATTGCTCTGATGTCCTTAGAGGACAAACATGCCTGCATAACAAATTGTAAAAATTAGATAATACCCCTTCTCCTGAGTTAAATGGGTTAACCAACATCAGTTCTGATCAAAACTACAAAATATTCATACATTCTCCAGAATTTGAACCCTGAAATGTTCAGTTTGTTCACATATGCCATTGTTGTAGTGATTTTTTAGTGAACTTCATGCTAGTGGGAATTTTTATTTTCAATTGGAAAATTTAGAGTATTTGACCCAAAGGACAAACAATCAAAAATCAATCTGGGGGGACATTGTCAAAAGTCAAATATATTGAAACCAGATCTGAAACCAGATCTGAAACCTGAGATCTTTGTGGTGGTGGGATCAATATCTTTTTAATGAGACATTTTTGCCCTTAATAGTCTGAGTGTTTTTTTATTTTATTTAATGAAGCAGCTGAGTTTTAACCTCCATAAAACGTCCAACCTTGTCAAAACGATCAGGAAAGACAAAAGATTGTTGTGTCTTTCTAAATGTGGCAAAGATGTCACAATGGCTCCAGACATGGTCTGGGACTGTTTGCTATTTAGACTTCTAAGTATCGGGCAAGACATGAGCTTCTCGCAAGTTTCTTTTCCTGGGACAAGTCCAATAGTAACGCGGGATTAAGGTCAGTGTCTTGAGCCCCAGATACTACATTCCTTTAGATGACTGTGTGAACATAACAGTGATTTAAAGTCTTAACTATGATACTAAGCTAGCTCCTATAATTAACAAAAAAGATCAGCAATCCAATAAACGTCAGACCTAAATTCAGCAACCTGCTCTAAATATAAAGACCTTAACCGGGAAAATACCTCGCCTGAGTGTTATGTACACAGTGTTGCTCTAACATACTGAACCTGTGAACTCCTGATGTGGGACGCTACCTGGTGATGGAAACAATCAGGAGCCAGACGACAGGTACTCACTTTCAAGAAAGTCAGCAGCAATGGGGTCAGTCATCAGCATGTGGGATGATAGCAGCTTATACACCTCCCCGTGTTCCCGCTCCGGGAGGAAATTCAAGATATTTTGGTCCACCATATCGGACTGGTGAAAAAGGAGAGGTGCATGACGGTCAGTCTTTAAGGCCTTTATGCAACACAACAGGTCACATGATTCTCACACTGGAGGATAACGCCATTTCTACGCCTGTGGCAGACTTAAACCAGCACATGCAGTAATTGATCAAATGAATTTTCTCTCATTAACACAATAAAGGTTAACAGCCCTGAACGAAAATCTCTATGTAGCACTCAAACTCTCTTTTTTTGTTTTTTGGGAACAAAAAATACGAAAAGGATTAGAGCAGAAAACAAATGAGTTTTAGCAATAGAGTAAAAGTTGTTTCGGCTACTTCACTTACCGGTAAATGGCCAATGAGTGAAGACACACTGTCAGATACGTATATGATGTTGCCGTCTGTAGTTAACGCTATTAGGAAACCATCGAGGGCCTGTAAGGAGGAGAAATTAATGTGTGAAGGCGTAAATGAGAATGCTTACCATTCCACATCTCATCATCTGTAATAGTTATATGCATTACTAATTATTTAGTGTGTAGCTTTAAAGTTAGGGAGAGTGTTTCCTGCTTAATTTATAACACATATGAATCAATGTTGGAGCTAAAGTGACTCAGGCTGTTCCTCCTGGGCCTTACCTCCAACATCAGCTGAGTGAACTCCTCATTGCTGAGGAACGAAGGCTTCCAGTCCTGCCTCACATCGCAGGTTTCGTTCTGTGCAGTGATGTCTGAAAAAGAAAAGGATAAAGTGAGAATAATTACGTAATAATACATGTATAAAAGTTTGAAAGTAAAAACCATCCTCATACAGTCCTTGAACATTTCCCAAACTAAGCCTACATGCTGTATAGACAATGCGATACCTTCATACCTTTCTGTTTCTGCAGGAAGTCGATAGTCCTCTGCAGTATGGTGGACTTGTCCATCTTGCGCGGATGGCCTTGGCCCTGCAGCATGGTGCATAGCTCCTTGATGAGCACATTGAATTGGTCTCTTCTCTTCTTCTCCGATTTGTTACGAGACGCCCTGCGGAAGTCCACCCGAGAACACAAATCAGTGAAATCTCAAGGCAAGCCAATGAAGATGCTGTTCTTAAACATTTAAATCCTTGTCAGATTGTTCAGCGCTTTACCAAATAAAAGCTAGCCAAGAGTGCAAGGACACACTTGGTTGCAGATGGATGGAATAATAAAAACTGTTTAAAATAGATGATCAACCAGTGACAAGAGTGGTATAATACAGAACACAGTATTTAACTGAACAGCCTCTTTTTTATTTATATCCTTCCTAATGTGTTTCCATCAGCTATGGCTCTAAACGTGGTCACAGCCACACTTAATTTTAGAGCAGTATTCAAAGTGTTTAGGAAAGTAGTGTGAAAGTGTTACATGGCGAACAGCAGAAAGACGATGTTAGAAAGCTGAAGGATCTTTTTTTTTTGAGAATATTGGATTTACATTTACATTAGGAACAAAAGGTGGTCAAAAACACAACTCCAAAGGAATACTCCTTTTGCTCCCCGTCCGTTAGATATGTAGTGGTAACAATTCAAAAGCGGTGTGTCTGTCAGCTTGTGTTGGATTCCCTCTGTACCAAGAAGTTATTAATGCAGCTTTTACAAGAAAAAGGATTCAGTTGTGATTTGAGATCGACTAATCTGAGATGGTATATTCATACGTACCATTTAGTGAATTTAAGGTTAATGTAATAAGAAATGTAATTACAGAAATTACACATTAGTCAAATTAGTCGGAAGAAGGTATCTCGAGGGAAGCGGGACATATTCATTTGTAAAGATTCAACAAAGCTTCTCCAACATGACAGTCAGCAATCATAGAAAATATATATTTTTAATACAAATCTAAAAGAAAGAAGTCATACAGCGGATAACTTCATATCTGGTGCTCTTACATTGAGAATGACTGAATGTCTAGAAATGTGTGAAGGAGGAGCAAGAGGTGAAAGAAGTTATTACCACTCATGAGCGCAGTTTTACCTGAATCTATTTCGGAAATACTTGAATTTCCATGGATTTCATTCTTAACCATGACATGAGATTAGGCTTTAAGGTTTTTTTAAAAGGATGACTTTCACAAAAGATGCATGTTTTCTAGGCAGACAGAGAAACTAAAAATGAATTTAGTAATAATCATTAATATAACATCCTGTATGTTACTCAGATATTAAAGACTTCCTTTATGAAATAAATGAAAAACGAAATACCTTTTTGCCTTGTCCTTCTCATCTTCATCCATTAAATCGTCCACACAGCTGTTGGTGCTGGAAAACACAGGGGGACAAGACAAATGTAAATTATTTGATGATTTAAAAGGGCCATCAGATAATACATGATACATTTTTCACCCTTTCACAATAGACCTTTAAAGCATTTACTTGTCCTGGTGTTTTCAGTACTAGGACACTGAAACCGAAGCAGCTCAATGGAATTCTTCAATCATTTGGTACATGTGCTGTATCTTCTGTGATTTTTCATAATGTGTCTGCGAGTCAGATAAATTAAGGATGTAAACAGAGACACACTGTAATCCCACTGGCTACATTTAGTGCCACGATTCTGTTCAAATAACCCGGTAACCCAGATGAGCTGCCTTGTTTGTCTCCTGTATTATTTAACGGGTCATGCATGCAAACTTCCTATTTTTGGTTCATGCACACTCAGGCTCACACTGTTTGATCATAGCAGGAAATATGGCAGCAAGTTCAACATGTGGAATCACATTTGATGTATGCAACCTCCTGCTGTGTCACAGAGCAGAGGGTTTACTAGCAGCTAGTCTTATCGTTTTCACACATTACTGCTAGTAGGTGTTTACTATCTGTGGCCGGGGCAGCACGGGCGGACTTTCATAATCTGTCACAAGTTCATCAATGGTAATAGACATAATCATAAAGTCATAAAGCCTAGTACAAATAAGACTTTACCCTGAATAATAGGGCCAGTTGTGAGTTACTCTGTGCATGTTACTACAGCATATTACAGATTACAACTCTAAGGAGTGCCACCAGACTTCTGCTCTTAGTTAGGTCCAGAGAGTTTCCATTTCTAAAGATTCAGGTTTGAGTTTAAGGCCTGCCTCAAACTCTATACTTTATGTATTTATAGACCACATAAGATGCCTGTTTCTTATTTATAAATTGCAATACCTAAATTGTAATATTGTCTAGATATATACAGTTACTCCCCAGGATTCCTCGTTTTTCTTCAAAGAAGGGCTTTTCTATAAAGGGAGTTAATGTTATCCAAATTGAGGGTTTAAGGATTGAGGCTGTTGTATGCTGTTCAGATTGTAAAAACCCCTTGAAGCTACTTTAGGATTTAGATTTATTTTGCGCTTTTTAATTAAAATTATATTTTCCTACATGAGTAATGAGGTACGATCATTTGAAAATGCACATGACAAATGGTAAAACCACATTTTGTTCCATGTGCACAGTGAGCTATTGGTGTGTCCAGAGCATTAAAAAAGCCACGCTCATACATGAGGGGCATAAGGCTTTTCTAAATGAAAGATGAGATACAGTGCATAATGGAAACTGAAAGCAAGCAGAAGTCAGAAATATAATGGTTGCTGGTTTCTATGTGTGGGTGTAACTCTGCATGTGTTAGATCAATATTAAAAAAGAGTAATATTAAGGATTTATTCTTATGAGGAATTTTTATACAAGACATGAAGCAGAAGTACCTTTAAAAACAAGAAGATCATTAGAATTAGAGAATTAGTAAAAAACAACAACATAAGAATAACACTTGTAATTAGCCAATGTAAATAAATACATTTCCAACTGTCGTTTAGAAATGATCACAGATCCCGCATATGTAAGTGCTCTGATCACATCTGTGAGAAATGCTCCCTGCTTTGCAGGTGGCAACTCAACGTGTACTTTATACTCAATATATCTATATTTATATAGCTGGGGGGTTACACAATTAGCATGACACCAATTATTTCGATTGTAAGGAGCTTTCATTTACTGAATTAATTATTGGAATGTATTTTAACACTTGTTTAACATTTTCTCTTGTGTCTTGTGGTGCTGTACATTTTAAATGTAGGCTGCAAAACATTTCTCAGGATCCTTTTTAGAAATCCCTTTCACCCATACACTTGTTTACTATAATTGATCTATTCCTTAATTAATAGTGAACTCACATTCTCATCTAGCTTAACATTGCAATATTAAATAGTGAAAGAGGAGGAATTGAGATAATTTCGAGGAGAAAATTACAAAAGCTATTTTACTTTAGGTCTATAAGCCAGAGGTACTTCTAAGGATCATAGACAAAATACTTTAGGAGGGAAGAGATGTGTTTCATATCATTAAAAAGAAAACATTTGTTTTTGTGCATCAGAAAACAGCTAAAATTATAGTTTGAATAAAGCTTTCATTGAAGGAAATAAAGGTCCCAACGTATCCCAGCTCAGGTCTTTGTCACCTTTTATATTTACTAGTGCAACATTTTAATGAGGAATAACCTACATTTTGAAGAACGGTTTGTATGACAATAGAAATATGAACATATAAAGTACAGTGTGTAACAGAAGAACAATAAAGATCACAGAGTGAACTAGTTTGGATACTCACTCCCATTCCCTGTGTGTGGATGGACAGGTGCCCCCGAAGTCAGAAAGATTGTCCATGCTCACTCCTGTCCCCAGCCAGGCCCGCTCTCAGATCTCATTAGTCCCATCCGCGCTGACCTCGTCTGAGCACCCTTTTGGAAAAAACATCTCACGGACCAGTTGCCCACAGCCTTCTCAAGTCCATCAAAGAAATGCCAAATCCTGGGGAAAAAACACACAAAATGGATTACAGGAGCTGTGTTATTTAACCCAAGAAAACATAAGCAGGTGACATTTGGGACATACAACCTCCAATCATCTTTTTTTTTTACTATTGTTGGGTAACCATTAATAATACAATGTAAAGTGCACTAGCAATCTTCAACTACCTGGTTACAGTACTTCATTACTAAAGAAGTGTTTTTCACAGGAGGTGCTCCCCTGACCTAGAAAACTGTCTGAGGCAGAAAGCTCTTTTGATAACCCAGCAAAGAAAATAAAGTGTGGAACAGCCACCTCCTTCACATCCTCTGTTGTCAAGGTTAGACAACATCCATTATGGATTTAACTAAGAATGCACACTCTGGAGCCTTGGTCTACTGTAATGGAACAACAGAAGACTGTATTTAGCTACAGATATTAATACATCGCCTCTGTGTCTTTATGTGGTGAACAGAACATGCATCATCTCAGGCACCATATGTCTGAAATAGTCTCAACAACACTCCATTTTGCTCATTTCCACTTTTAACGGTAGTGTTTTCAGTCGAAAAACACTACTTTCCCTTAGCCTCGATTAAAGTAGTATACGTTTGTTTTGTTCTGAAATGTTTTAACCTGTTAAGCCCCGAGCCTGTTTTTCAGGTCTCAGGCTCGAAAATGACATTCCCAGAACAAATGACCATATCTTCCCTTCTAAAAGGGTTACATTAATAATCTTTTTTCTCAAAGTAAGGTTACACCTGTGAGTTGGATGTAGAAGTGTCAGAATCAATATAGATGTTTTTATTTTAAAGTAAATTCAGATTGAACACAGTAAGAAAATGCAAATTATTGTGTCCGTCCAAAAAATAATAATTACTTATAGTGAAAACCACCCTTGAATGATGGGATGGTAGACTAAAAGCTTTAGGAATCCAAACTACAACATATAATAACACAAGTGAAATGTGACCTTTTTAGAGAGATTTAGCCAAAAGAAACCCACTTCTGGGGTCATTTGGGTGGATTTGACCTATCTCTGGCCCCCCTTGCTCGATTTTTCTGATTGACATCTCTTTCTAACCGTCAGAGCCAGAGGAATCAAGGGGAACTCCCACATACTCCTTATTTGGTAATGTGTGTGAGTGAGACTGACGCATAGCCAAAACCGGAAGCTGCGATAACTCTGGTGGCTACCATTAGTAGCTAACTTTTACTCTCCGATTTTTACATAAAAATGGAATTATGGATTATAAATTAGAAAAATTACTTCACAGAAACATTATCAACCTATGGATTCACCGATTAAGCTGCGTTTTTTCTCGTTTTAATGCAATTGAACAAGTCTTTT
This sequence comes from Pseudochaenichthys georgianus, assembly GCF_902827115.2. NCBI lineage: Eukaryota > Metazoa > Chordata > Actinopteri > Perciformes > Channichthyidae > Pseudochaenichthys > Pseudochaenichthys georgianus. The sequence goes on from NC_047516.1 coordinate 24,345,578, forward strand.
GATCAGATTGACAGCTAAGGTGAGACGATCTCCCGTAAAAGCTACGTAAAGGTACGTGCTGTGATGTCTGTGTTTGCTTCCCCTGTCGCGAGTTCGGATCACTCAGTGATGATACTATACCTAAATAATCTGTGGAACCTCAGTTTTAATCGGATATCTTGTATGTGCAGCTATATAAGTAATAAGGGTATATTTTATCTTGAGTTCTGTGCCAAAGTGCGTTAGCATTTTTCGCTCAGGCAGGGGTCTAAGATGCTTCTTATGAGACTTGTGTTTTGTTTTGGTAAAAATGGTTTATATCGTCAGTTAGCTGAGATTCCCGTTAATCTGGTATAACACATTAATAGGTTCTTAAATATTAAGATCCCCTGAGACACAGTGTCGTGAAAAAAAAAAAGTACCCGCCGAGGGGGACCTTGGGGCTTAACTGGTTAATTGTATATCAAGGGTATTATTGCAGTTGGTAGATAAAGTGAATTTGATGGTGTAACTCAGGAAATGTATCCTTAAGTATTTTCCTTAATTTCAAATACATTTGAAACCCATTGTCAGAGGAGGAATATTAACTTCAGAGTGATGTATTATAACCCTGAATACTCTGTGCCTCTGCCCTGTGATCGACTGGCGGCCGGTCCAGGATGTACTCAGTCTCTTGCCTGATGTCAGCAAGGATTGGCTCCAATAAACCTCTATAGGATAAGCAGGTATAGCTAATTGATTAAAGGATGCACAATCTAATTGGAAAAAATGTACATTTCAAGTGACAAAGCAGGAGATTGCAGTGGTGAGAGCTGGCAGGTACAGGCTCCCTGTGATCCTTGTCATCCCCTCGATCTTCACCTTTCAACACTGTCACTCTAGAATAAATGCTTATCTGTCCCCAAAAAACGCAGGGCATTGCATCTCAAGTGTTCCAGGGAGCGTGACAGCCAGCTGATTTCAGAGACTTCAGTTTTATACGATTCACATCATCACATGGGCAGATGTAAACCCCATGTGCTGATAATGTCTAGGATTAACCACAATAAACATTTTATTGCTAAAGAAAAAGTATACATATATCCCTAGATTGTCTTAAAGGCAAAGATACATGTGTACAGTTTCATCTTTGGTTTGCATCGTCACTGAAATTCCTACACTCATAAGTGATTTGAAAACAGTGAATAATGCCCCCTTTTATGGCCAATTAGAGAATTCAGAAGAGTGAAACAGTTCAACCAAAATCATGTCACTCTGACCTAAGGCTCATTTAAAATCAAAATGCTACTTTATGCTCTAAAACCACCAGTCCCTGCTGTGCAGTTTTGCTCAAATGTTCCCACAGGCTTACTTTCACAAGGTAGGAATGACTTGCACAAACCAGGATAATTGAAAACGCACTTTTCTATGAGTCGTAATTATTGTTAACAACCGGACACCTCCTCCTTCCCTCCCATCCACATAAACCCATTCAAATGGAAAGCAGCAGGGAGAAAACGTTGCACCAAAGGAGGTTGAACTGCCAAGGACTCAAGCTCTTAATTGTTAAAGACAATCTGAGCTATTATTTAATTGGGTCACTATTTTTCCCAAATTGATCATGACATTCATGATCAGCATCAAAGAAAATTGCAATTGCTGAGCGAAAAACTAACACTTATTCAGACACACTTGCAATAATTGCTCTGCTCTACTCACTTACTGCCAAACTACTGATTTTAGCTTGAGAATTATCTCATATAGAACTGTAATGTATCATAAAATATTGATAGAATAACAAAATGAAAAATATAGGTGCGTATTGACAAAACGAGAAACACATTTTCATTTAAGCAACATATAACAAATAAATCCACGCTGGTAATACAATTTAGCCTACTACAAAAAAATTCTAATAGAGAAAAAAAGCAATTTTCAGTGCATCAAGAATAGCGCATGCAACGTTAACCTATACGTATTGCCTCTGCAAAACTGTGTAAAACAAAACCTCCCATACAACCAGCATTCTTCTAAAGTAATGAGGTTAAACCTACCACACCTTGCAAGGTTAACCTCTAAAAAAAAACAGAGTCTAATTACACTTGTGCCTTAGGCGGGTATTTAAAGCCTTTAACCAGCAACCTGAACTCATGACAGTCAGTACACTGAGGTTCAAGTTCATGAGTAAACTCAGGAAGTAAACAGGCTGTAAAAGGATGGAGACTGTTACTCTGACAAGAAATTGCTTTATTCCTAAACGTACAGGAAAAGCGGGGTTGGAATAACTGTGTGTTTTTCTGGAGGCAGTGTAGGTTTCCTTTCTTTTAAAGTTTAATGGAGGAAAAGCCCCTGCTGTCACCAACCGAACCTCACACCTCACCCTATAGCTTGTTGTGGGATATAATGTTGCTCCTTTGTATATTTAATTTCACTCTACTCACCAGGCAAACAGCATTAGCACAGTGCATATTTTAAATTATATTTGGAGTCTTTTTAATGCCTTGAGAAAAACGACATCTGAAAAAACCCTGTTTCCCCGCATCTTTCCACTTTCATGCAGATTCAAATTAAATGAGGTCATGCTTTCTGTCATATCCTCCTTTAGAGATTACTAACACCTGTGTGTGGCTCTCAGTTAATGATGCATACTTTTTGAGCATATGGATTGTTTCTGAAACCATCAGTAACTTTACGATAACGATTGCTTGTAGAAGCCTTGGAACAGGTGAGAGATCTTGAGAGCAGATATTTTCCTCAGAGCCGTCAGAGACAGAATACCCGTTTGATCAGAGATTGAGGTGTGGTCTGTCGGCCCCAGCACGTAAGGATTGGAGCTGAAAACGATTTGCTGCCATATGTGATTTATTATAGATTTTTCCATATGGATGGCATGCACATACTTTCATCGGATGCACAGCATGTCCGTACTGAGAACTATATTCAGATCTGACTCACTGTTTTGTCACAAGGACACAGTTTCAAAGTCTTGAAGCAGATAAGAGCTAAACACCCAGACTTGTTTAAGTGTTGATCAGTTTACTGGGTAATTCATTCATTCATTCACATTAGTGCAGTTTATCTTTAATCTATTGGAAGCCCAAAGAGCAAAGAGACCTACTTTGTTCACTTGTGACATACTGAGCAAGCTTGCTTCTATTATCTTGGCAGATAATTACCTCCATATTAAACTGTCAGCAGGATTACAGAAAAACTTCTGACCCGCTTTTCATAAAACTTGCTGGAAGTGTGTAGTATAGACCAAAGAAGAACACATTACATTTTGGAGCGGTTATGTATCAAGAGGCAGATATACGCATTATTTTGTACTCATGGAAATAGCTTTGGTAGAGGTCTGTGTTCTCTGAGTGTACTTTGGTTTATCCTATGACCCAAATATTAGAATTTGGCTTAAACAATTTATTTGCATCTAACCTCTGACCTCTTCATATCTCTAGGCAAATGTGGCCATTATAGGCAATGTTACCAAAACCTGGAAAATAATTGTTTAATGGCAATACTGGATTTCTGCATTCAGAAACCTTTTCTCAATATATTTCAATATAGAATCCATATTGGTTGCATACTTTCTAGTTTGAAATCGACAAACCAGAAATGGTCAGTAAAGATGACACTTCAAACTTCAAGTTCGAACCCAACAGTCTCACCAGCTCAGATATTCACAGCAGTTTCTCATTATTGAGATTTGAAAACCGGCACACAGGCAATGTTTGATTATTAAATTCAGTCTCATATCAATATATTACCCAGCCCTATCTGGAATAACACAATACACCCACTCATTAAGTGCTGCTGACCATTCAGAGTAGAGTTATTAGAGGGTTTATCAAGCTTATGTATCCATTGCTCACACATACACACTTAATAAATCAGGTGACAGAGTGCTTGTGAGAAAATGCTACCTGTACGCTTCAACAGTCTTCAAAAATACAATGGGTTCCAGCTGAAGAGCTTGCAGTGTGATGCTGCTGTTGTGCTGGTAGAGTAGTTTTAAACTGGAGTAGTGACTGCTACTGTATGTGTGTGTAAGGTTTACATTGCCGGACCACCTCCCCCTGCAGCTGGTTTTGAGCTGTCAGGTAAACATTAACTGGGCTGGACAATTGTTTTAGTTCAGCTGGAAATTATTGATTTGACACATACGCCTGTTTGATCTTACATCGCAAATAATTTGAAATCATATTTCACTAATTTGCTTTCATTTACCCATAAATGCTTATTGTGGGTAAATATTACAATACATACTGTACATGATAACATCACAATGTCCAACACCTTTGTGATCAGGAATTCATCTGGTGGTCCTTTGTTTATCAATATCTTAGCATTTATTTAGAAAATAAATATATTTGCAATGGGGTACATTTAGAAAATTCTAAATGTTTAAAACAAATATTGTAAGTTGTAAAAACATTATTTCTGGGGGGATTTTTGTTGTTGACTGATAAGGAAAGCCTTGGCTACTATAGGTTACACACCTAGCCATAAAAACAGTGGGTGGGCCAATGAGTGCACTCAATGATCCTTTAACTTCCAGTATAGTAAATAAGTAATTCTGTCACACTTCATCCGTAGACCTCTGTGTAATAAAACTGTGTCAAGTGCAAATGAGAAGTCAAAAATACTGGGCTAAAATGAAAAACAGTGGGTTAGTGAAAGACATGTGAACTCCAGTAGACTCAAAGCTGCCAGGTTGGGTAACATCAGCCTGACCTAAACCCGTTGAGAAATTATGAAAGGATTTATTTTCCCGTGACTTTTAACATTTTGCTCTCTGACAATCCCTTCAGTGTTTTACCATGCATGTCACCATCAGCAGAGGTACAAACGGGGAGAAGAAATGTGTTATTTCAACCTTGTAACGAGGGCACTAGAATGACTGTGCGCTGAAAACATGTAAGCAGCATTCAAGAGCTCTTGTAACGTTGCTCATACAAGACTCCCGTAATCCACACAATATATTCAGCCTAAACAGTCTGACAGGAGTAAGCATAATTGAGAAAAGCTAAGCATGCTGTCGAACACCTCTCCTTTAAAACGCTGGTGAACTTTGATGTTATAACAACGCGACACTGAAAGCTTACATTAAATCTCACCTACCTTGAAAACGTGTGTCCAGAAGAAAGAATGGTCGACACTTAACTTTAACCAATCTGTTCATTTTTTTAAACTACAGCATAGCAGCTTAACGTCACCACCACGAGAGCACCGAAAGCGTTACATTGCATAACAACGCCTAAGTTAAAAACGTGCTGTTATTGATCGCCGGTGAGCTGTCTGTGGCTTTGACAGTCCTCATGTATCAACAAAACACACCAGATAAATGTCCCTTTTGTGGTGTTTGCTAGTTGCGGGCTGTGTCTGTCTATTTTCCAGGCACTGTACTCCACATCCTCCGCTGGCAGGGACTTGTAAACAGGACCGAGTGGCTGAGAGAAAGTAGGTCAGCTGGTAGCTCAATACTCGGCTAACGACGGCAGGAGCAGCAGCATAAGCAGTGTGCAGCACATGAGCACAACCGACAGAAACCTGTAGTGACCGGGGGGTGATTGTAATATTTAGCATGTGCTTTATGCATAATCGCACCCCACTAAATGACATGTTGATGTGTAATGTGTGTGTGGGAAGTAACTAAGTACATTTACTCAAGTACTGTAGGCTACTACAATTTGGAGGTAGCCCTACTCTCACTTTACTTGAGTATTTCCATTTTGTGCTACTTTATACCTCTATTCCACTACATTTGAAAGAGAAACAATGTAAGTTTACCCCACTACATTTATCAAACAGTTTAAGCTTTTAATAAAATACATCTCTAAAAACTAAACGAGTGGAGCAACTCAGAAAAGAGTGAAATTATTTTCCAAAAAGTCAATCAGAACTTTGTTTGTCTACAACATAACTACGTGATGCAACCATATTATCTAGAAAGGTCACATATAAATATAATTATATACACATAAAGGCACTTTTTCTGCAGAATGATTACTTTTACTTTTGATACTATACCTTTGTACTTGTACCAAAGTAAGATTCTAAATGCAGGACTTCAACTTGTAATCAAGTATTTTGACAGTAGTGCATTGATAATTTACTCAAGTAAAGCATCTGAATACTACTTCACTGTTGTGTGTGCGCGTACGCATTTGTATGTGCATGCATGCGTGTGTGCAGTGGCGGTTCTTGAACATTTTACATGGGGTGGCAAAGGGGGGGCAAGAGGTCATGCCAGGGTGGCATGGGAGGGCGTACAGTACGTGGTATTTTATACTGTATAACCTTTTTATTGTTAAATCATGCCCTAACACAACTGTTCTTAATGCACAAGAGAAATAAGGTGTTCAGATAAACAAACTCAAATATAGTATAAAACAGCAGAAAATACTCATGATACCCTAGAATTCTGCTTACGGGCCGTCCACACGGAGGCGTACGTTGAAGCTTCAACGCTTCTTCCCATTCACTTTGAATGGGGTGACGTCAGGCTTTGCCGAACTGCATTGTGGGAGCATCGCTTCACTTTGCTCGCGTTGCTCGCTTAAAAAGTTGAGCAATGTTCAACTTTTGAAGCTTCGACGGAAACGTCAGCCAATCAAATCATATGCCAGTACAAGCTCTAGCCAATCAACCGCGTGCTTGTGTGTCCGGGGCGGGATATTCATGTGATTGATTGTTGGTCGAGCTTCAAACATGCCCGCCGGCAGGCTTCAACGCACGCCGCCGTGTGAACGCTGCGTTACTGTAAGTACAGTAAAAGTACTTAGTTGTAATTAAGTACGCAAATGACATCACCTATCTCTTAAGAGAGCTAAAGGTGACCTGTGCAGCAACATATTTCAATAAATATTTGTCAATCAATACTAAGAGCCACTAGATTGTGCTGCTGCAATGGAATATGTAGGCAAGGAGAATAAAAACATATCATGTGGTCCAGCTGGAGTTTCATCTGCCTCTATCCCTCTTTCTGACACTTACTCTTTATTCCTCGCATACATTTTTTCTTCTTCACTAATGTCTTCATCTCCTCCTGGCTTTCTCCTGCTCTGACCCTCCTGGGCTCTTCAGTGTACTCTCTTGTCCTTTTCCTCTTTCTGTTCGTCTTGATCACTTCTCAGATATGTCTTTTTTGTTGTTGACTCACTCCAGCTACTCTGGCCTGCAGGAGTCTACTTGTGAAAAGCACTGGTACAAATGCTTGTATAACCTTACACGTTAGGGCCATGTAGCTAATAAGTAGAATATAATAAATATAAAATCAGAAAGTATTTATCAAACGCAAACAGGCAGCTGTGTTTAGAACCAGTTTGACGGGTAAAGGATGTATCCTGGTTTCATTTATCAGCCTCATTGCTGTGATGTGTGAGAGCAGGGCCGTCCCTGGCCAACTTGGGGCCCCAAGCGACATTGTGAGATGAGCCCCCCCCCCCCCCCCACCGACAGAAGTGAAAACCATTTTTTGGGAAACAAAGTACTTTGCAAATATAATTCCTGTTTATTATTATTATCAACACAGTTACTTTTTTATATAGTGAGTTAAATGGTAAATGTGCATGTATGTCGTTCAGTATGCATTTACAGGTGAATACGTCTGCATTTCCTGCCAAATACTAGCCTCAAAAATATTAAAATAGAATTAACCTGTTAAGCCCCAAGCCTGTTTTTCAGGTCTCAGGCTCGAAAATGACATTTCCAGAACAAATGACCATAACTACACTTCTAAAACGGGAAAATTAATAATCTTTTTTCTCAAAGTAATGATAAACCTGTGAGTTGGATGTAGAAAAGTCAGAATCAATATAGATGTTTTTTATTTTAAAGAAAATTCAGATTGAACATAGTAAAAAAATGTAAATTATAGTGTCATTCTTTTTTACTTATAGTGAAAACCACCCTTGGATGATGGGTTAGTAGACTAAAAGCTTTAGGAATCCAAAGTACAACATATAATAAGTACCCTGTATCAAGATTGATGCAAAACAAGTAACATTTGACCACCCAAATAATTCCACCTCTGGGGTCATTTGGGTGGAAATGGGCGTTTTTGCCGTTTCTCTGGAACCCATTGGTCGATTTTGATGATTGACATCTCTTTCGAACCAAAAGAGAGCCAATAGAATCGAAAGGGAATTTCCACACACCACCGTTACCATTGAGAAGTGGGGGCTATGCGCACGCAGTTTGCCTAAAGCGGAAGCTATCTTACGCTCTGAAATCTGAAAACTGAAAACCAGTTTTATTGCTGATGGATTATCAGAAATAATTTCAAAGTGACACAGACACATTGGACTATGGATTAACCTTCAGCAGCGTTTTTATCGTTGTAATGCCATTGAAGACAACTTTTGATCAGCCATAAACAAAGGTAAAACATATTGCCGTGTTTGCTTCCTATAGTGCCACGTGTTGTGATGTCTGTTTTTGTTTATAATGTCACGAGTTTTGATCATGGAGTGATGATACAGATACCTATCGATTCTGTGTAATCTCACGATGCTAATAGATATGTTGGATTTGCATTTACGATAAGTAATAAGGGTTTTATGAGTGAGTTCTGTGCTAACGGCGAAAGCATTTTTTCGCTCAGGGCTAATTCAGAGGCTCAGCGTTAGTATTGTGTTTTTTAATGCTAAAAATGGTTCATATCATCAGTTAGCTGAATGAAACATTCATAGTTTATTAAATATTAAGAAGCCCTCAGACGCTGTTTCCTGCAGATTATGCGTTTTTACGCCTGCCGGCGGGCAGATAAGATTCAACAGGTTAATGCAATTAAACTACTTCTACTAATAATAATAATCAATTCAATAATGTAAATACTATATTATTTTATTATAATATAGTTGTAATATAGTTAAGACAAAACATGCTTATTGTCATAGTCTGCTCCATCATTCACCAGTAGTTTTCCATTCACCTGTCTCACCTGTTTTCCACACCCACTCGTTAACTCACTCTCTTTCTCTTCTGCACCCATTAGCTTCTGCCAGTATTTAAACCCGCACCTTACACACACTCTTTGCCAGATTGTACTTTGCCTCATGCTTGTCTCTCCCGCGTTCAAAACTAGATTGCCTACCCGGTTCCGACCCTGCCTGTCCCCGACCTGGCTGCTCTGCCTGTTTCCTGATCCTGCCTGTCCCTCGACTATCCTGCCTGGCCTGTTATCCGACCCTGCCTGTATCCACGCTGACCGCCTCGCTTACTCCCTGACCCTCTGCCTGTCCCTGACTCACCTTCTGCCCGCTGTCCTCCGGTGCGTTATACTACCCGGTTGGTATTCCTCCGATCCAGTGGAATCTCCAATAAAGTATATTACCAATTCTCCTTGGTTTCTCGAGTGCTGCATTTGGGTTCTCCTTAAGATTGTGACACTTATTACATGCTCAAAAACTGATATTTCTTAAATCTGTATTCAAATGTAGTTCCCTCTGTCAGCAATGTATCAACAACTACACGCACATTTCTATCAGTATTTCTCTGTGTTGTGGTTGACATGATGATGACTGTTAAGAGTTAAGGGGAGAGGCTGAGCATCACCATGAAATGTGCCTCGCGCAGGGGGCCTCGCGCAGGGGGCTTCATGCAGGGGGTCTCGGCTTGTGCGTAGTTCTCAGCGCAGTTCTCCGATTTGCACATTTCATGGTGATGCTCAGCCTCTCCCCTTAACTCTTAACAGTCATCATCATGTCAACCACAACACAGAGAAATACTGATAGAAATGTGCGTGTAGTTGTTGATACATTGCTGACAGAGGGAACTACATTTGAATACAGATTTAAGAAATATCAGTTTTTGAGCATGTAATGGCCCCCTGTGCAATGTGAGGCCCCATGCAGCCTGCATGATCGGCCTGTAGGGAGGGACGGCCCTGTGTGAGAGTAATTTACATGGATTTAATAGTAGGCCTACCGCATACCCAGCTAGCGGGGAACATTCTCACAACTTTGGCTAACGTTACCTATTGGTTCTAATAAGGTTTTAAAGAAACGTTTTAATCTGATGTTCAAAGAACCTTTTTAGGATGTTTAAAAAAAACAAAATGTTTTCAAAAAAAATTCCTATAAGGTTTAAGGTTAACTAAGACATAACGTTTTAACTGCAACATTCAGAGGATGTTTTCAGAATGTTATTGAGGCCTGAGATGACAGAAAGTGTTTTATAAAATGTTCCTTTAATGTGATATGTTAACAAAGGTGGAACGTTTTGCCTGCAACATTCTAAGGATGTGTTTTGGACATTGTTGGGTAACACATTAAAGATGTTCTTTATAAAACGTTCCCTCAATGTTACAGAACATTCTCCAAGAAACATTCAGATAATGTTTTCAGGAGGTTATTCTTTTTTTATAAAACGTTCCTGTGAGGGCAAATATTAACACGGTCATGGTCAACGTCAGATTTATTTCTAGAGCGCTTTAAAAAACGAACTTGTTGCATTTGTTTGAAAAGGATGTTCTAAAAAAAATCTGATGTCATCATATTTTCCTTTTGAAAAAAACACACAAGCACGTAATTGATGATAAGCTGTAAGCATATATTGCATGTTTGCGGTGGCATGTGTGAGTTCCCAGCTAGAAATGTTTGTTACCATTCGTTGTTCTAGGAATGTTTTCAGCGGGACGTTTTATTTTGGTTCCCAGAATGTTCTTCTGAAAGGTAGGATAACGTTATTTAAAAACATTCTAGAAATGTTTGGTGATAACCTTCTTAAGATGTTTTTGATAACCTTCTTAAGATGTTTTTGATAACATTGTTAGAACATTGTCATGAACATGAACATGGTCTTAACGGACCAGACCCGGGCGACAGAAGCTGGCTTTGGGGACGTGGAACGTCACCTCTCTGGGGGGGAAGGAGCCGGAGCTTGTGCGGGAGGTGGAGCGTTATCAGCTGGATCTGGTTGGGCTCACCTCTACGCACAGCGTCGGCTCTGGAACCTTACTTCTGGATAGGGGTTGGACTCTATTCTTCTCTGAAGTTGCTCAAGGTGTGAGGCGCCGGGCGGGTGTGGGGATACTCACAAGTCCCCGGTTGGGTGCTTCGTTGTTGGAGTTTACCCCAGTGGACGAGAGGGTCGCCTCCCTACGCCTGCGGGTTATGGGGGGGAAAACGTTGACTGTTGTGTGTGCTTATGCACCCAACAGCAGTTCAGAGTATACAGGCCTTCTTGGAGACGCTGGAAAGAGTCCTATATGGGGCTCTTGAAGGGGACTCTTTAATCTTGCTGGGAGACTTCAACGCACATGTGGGCAATGATGGAGACACTTGGAGGGGCGTGATTGGGAGGAACGGCCCCCCTTATCTGAACCGGAGTGGTGGTTTGTTACTGGACTTCTGTGCTAGTCATGGATTGGCCATAACAAACACCATGTTCGAACATAAGGATGCTCATAAGTGTACGTGGTACCAGAGCACCCAAGGCAGAAGGTCCATGATCGATTTCGTTATCGTTATCGAGGGGCGGAGTTGTCAACTGATCACCATCTGGTGGTGAGTTGGGTCGAGTGGCGGGAGAAGCCTCTGGATAGACCTGATAAGCCCAAACGTGTAGTTCGGGTGAACTGGGAACGTCTGGAGGAGGCCCAAGTTCAGGAGGCCTTCAACTCACACCTCCGGCGGTCTGTGTTCAAAGCCTCTATTGCCGAAGCCGCGGCGGTGAGCTGTGGTCTCAAGGTCTTAGGTGCCTCAAGGGGCGGTAACCCTCGAACCTCCTGGTGGACACCGGTGGTCAGGGAAGCCGTCTGATTGAAGAAGGAGGCCTTCAGGGATTTGTTATCCCAGGGGACTCCCGAGGCAGTTGCAAGGTACCGACAGACCCGAAGGGCAGCAGCCTCAGCCGTGGCCGAGGCAAAGCAGCGGGTGTGGGAGAAGTTCGGAGAAGACATGGAAAAGGACTTTCGGGCGGCACCAAAGTTGTTCTGGAAAACTGTCCGACACCTCAGGAGGGGGAAGCAGGGAACAATCCAAGCTGTGTACAGTAAGGATGGGACGTTGTTGACCTCAACTGATGGAGTGTTGGGGCGTTGGAAGGAACACTTTGAGGAACTCCTGAACCCGACAACTCCACCCTCTATGTTAGAGGCAGAGCTGGAGTATGACGGGGGATCAACACCAATCTCCCGGGGGGAGGTCACTGAGGTCGTCAAACAACTCCACAGTGGCAAAGCCCCGGGGGTGGATGAGATCCGCCCAGAAATGCTGAAGGCTCTGGGTGTTGAGAGACTGTCATGGTTGACACGTCTCATCAACGTTGCGTGGAAGTCGGAAACAGTACAGAAGGAGTAGCAGACCGGGGTGGTGGTTCCCCTTTTCAAATAGGGGGATCAGAGGGTGTGTGCCAATTACAGAGGCATCACACTACTCAGCCTCCTCGGGAAAGTTTACTCCAAGGTACTCGAAAGGAGGGTCAGGCCGATTGTCGAACCTCAGATTGAGGAGGAACAATGCGGATTCCGTCCTGGTTGTGGAACGACGGATCAGCTTTTTACTCTCGCAAGGATCCTGGAGGGGGCCTGGGAGTATGCTTATCCGGTCTACATGTGTTTTGTAGACTTGGAGAAGGCGTATGACCGGGTTCCCAGGGAGTTACTGTGGGAGGTGCTGCAGGAGTATGGGGTGAGGGGTTCTCTACTCAGGGCCATCCAATCTCTGTACTCCCAAAGCCAGAGCTGTGTCCGGGTCCTCGGCAGTCGGACCCATTTCTGGTGAGGGTTGGCCTCCGCCAGGGCTGCGCTTTGTCACCAATCCTGTTTGTAATATACATGGATCAGATTTCGAGGCGTAGTTGTGGGGGAGGGGGTCTGCAGTACGGTGGGCTAAGGATTGCACCACTGCTTTTTGCAGATTATGTGGTTCTAATGGCTTCATCGGTCTGCGACCTTTAGCACTCACTCGATCGGTTCGCAACCGAGTGTGAAGCGGCTGGGATGAGGATCAGCACCTCCAAATCTGAGGCCATGGTTCTCAGCAGGAAACCGATGGACTGTCCACTCCAAGTAGGGAATGAGTCCTTACCCCAAGTGAAGGAGTTCAAGTATCTCGGGGTCTTGTTCTCGAGTGAGGGAACAATGGAGCGTGAGATGGGCCGGAGAATCGGAGCAGCGGGAGCGGTACTGCAGTCGCTTTACCGCACCATTGTGGCGAAAAGAGAGCTGAGCCAGAAGGCAAAGCTCTCTGTCTACCGGGCCATTTTCGTTCCTACCCTCACCTATGTGTAGCAGGATGAGCAGTAAATAGTGTTGTAAGGCATATTCTTTTTAGCCTATCACCGCCAGGGGGCACCCTATAAAGGAGCAGAGGCTTCTAGCTGGCGGCCTCTTGTTTGCTGGTGCCCAGACCTACCCACTTCCGTTTTTGCCGTGTTTTGCTTCCGCCACCGGCGTAGCGGAGGGTCTTCCTGGCGATGCCCGTCAAGTAGCTGTAACATAGAGAGCATGAAACTCTCTCCTCTCTGCCTGATCGGGCCATGCTAAGGCTTTAAAGAACCGCTGCTGTTTTGCTGCACCGAAAAGAGACGGGTTTCTGACGCAGGGTCATCACCCGTACTGCTGATCCTGTGTGCTGCTAAGTGCTAGTAGATTGTCTGCGTCTGGCTATCGTGTCTGGTCCGGTTTGGCATTGCCTACGGCAGTATCATTACCTGCTCTACTGATCCTGTGCTACTGGACACTACTTAGATTGTTCGCTTTTGGCTACTGTGTTTGGGCCGGTTTAGCGTAGCCTACTCTGCACTATAGGTCCGCTCCCCTTAGTGGGATTCTAGTGACTGGACTGCTGGGCTAACTCCTTCTGTTTAGTTATTCTTTCCTTCACCAATTCAAACTATTTTGTTTACTTTTGTTCCTTTTCATTAATAGTTTTTTTTTTTTTATTCCTATTTTTCTTTGTTTTCTTTTGGTTTATTTTATACTTAATTAGTGTCAATATATCTTTGCTCAATTCATTGTTTGTTTATATGATTTTGGTTTAGGTTTTCTTTCTTTGCTATTTTTGCATAGTTTTGTTTATGCCGCAGGATTGCCCGTATGGCTGCGGCTAATTTTGGTTTATTTCATTTTGAGTCATTCTGTGTTTTTGTCCCCCATTTATTCCTGTTTTCCCTTGTTTTCCTGTTTTAGTTACTGAGAGCTGAAGGTGGTGGTATTGGTGTCCGAGGTGGTGGCTTCCCCCTTTCCCTGTGCTGTGCTTCCCCCGAGTTTTTGGATCTTTTCTCCGTGTGATTGTGTGAGTGTGGAACACGTGTGACCGGGGTGACTTAAGTTTGTTTTTGTGGGATCCCTCTACTCATTCGTTGACCCTCTCCCCCACTGATAAGCCCCCCCCCCCCCTTGTTCGTTCTCTCCCTTTTGGATATAGCCCTGTGTGACGGTTTTTATAAAGTGTATTTTTACTATTGTATAAATAAACTGTTCTATTTTTGATAATTGAACCACGTCTCTTGTTCTATGAGTAACCAAACCTGTGTGTCCTAGTGACTTAAAACTTGTCACATTTCCCTGGGTGAAATTCCCAGGGTGGCGTTGTCGGACTTAGCGGTTTAAACCAAACTGTTAAATTAATTAATTATTCTGCGGCCACTGCAACAAACGGTCATGAAGGATGGGTCATGACCAAAAGAACGAGATCGCGGATACAAGTGGCCGAGATGGGTTTTCTCTGCAGGGTGGCTGGTGTCTCCCTTAGGGATAAGGTGAGAAGTTCAGTCATCCGGGAGGGACTCAGAGTTGAACCGCTCCTCCTTCGCGTCGAAAGGAGCCAGTTGAGGTGGTTCGGGCACCTAGTAAGCCACTTGGGCGCCTCCCTAGGGACGTGTTCCAGGCACGTCCAGCAGGGAAGAGACCAAGGGGTAGACCTAGGACCAGGTGGAGGGATTATATCTCTTCGCTGGCCTGGGAGCGCCATGGGATCCCCCAGTCAGAGCTGGTTGATGTGGCCAGGGAAAAGAAAGTTTGGGGCTCTCTGCTGGACCTGCTGGACCTGCTGGACCTGCTACCCCCGCGACCCGACCACGGAAAAGCGGGAGAAGATGGATGGATGGATATTAGAACATTATGCTCTACTGTTATTAAAACGTTTTCAGAGGGACGTTTTATTTTGGTTCCCAGAATGTTCTTCTGAAAGGTAGGATAACTTTCTCTAAAAACATTCTTAACATTGTTGGTGATAACTTTCTTAAGATATATGAGCGCATTGAGACAATGAATAGGACGTATAAAAACGAATTTATGCATGTCAATATTCACTCACATGCACTTATAATCACACTAAAGGTATGTAGGCCCACAGTATTCATAATATCATATGTGTAAAATATCCGAAAATAATCACACTTTTTTCTGACTATAAAGGTTGTGTCTCGTATGTAGGTTCTAACTGTTGGATGAACTATCTGGCCGTGTGTGGTTTGTGAGGGCTGCGTATAAACAGTGTCTGCTGTTTATGCATATTGGATACAAATCGTTATTGCACCCTTTAGATTTGAGACCGACAGACATATAGAGGAACGGACAGACTGTTACTGCCCGTCCCTGAAACCCCTGTTAGTGTTTGTATGTGTTTGTTTCTACTGTGTGTCTCTCTCTCTGCCTGCTGGTCTGCTCGACACGGCTGGGAGCAATCTCCAATCAACCACACCTGCAACCTGCTTATCAGCCACACTATGAAAACCTGCAGCCTGCACTCATTCCCTGCCGGATTGTTGCCGTGAACGGATTGTTGCCGTGAACGGTTTGTTGCCGTGAACGGTTTGTTGCGTGCCGCTCTAGCTTTTTGCCAGCATATTCTTTGACAACTTTGCCTGCTTTTGCCTCACACTCATTTGTATGTCTCTCCCAGGAGGAATCCAAGGCCTTCCACACTCCCAAGACCAGCCAGGCCTCTCCCTGGAACAACAGTTCCCACTGCTGCCATAACCAACCTCCACTCCCAGCTCCCCTTTTCTAATAAACAAATGTTACTTTCACCAGCTGATTCCGAGTCATCCTTTTACATGTGTTAATAGTCAAATTCCAATAGTTAAGTAAACTATCATAATCATCCTTATGACCACAGTGGTCAGTCCACTTACCCAGGAATTTTGAGTTGAACAATTACAGGAATATTATGTCTTTATGTTCTAATAATGTAAACATATTTTAGTAAATTGTTATCACAGAACATTTGCATAATGTTTTAAACATAAAGCATGTTATCCTTCTCTAAAATAATAACATTCTGGCAACATAAACAAATCTAACTTGCAGCTGAAAACATTTTAAGAACAGTAGGGCATAATGTTCTAACAATGTTATCAACAATGTTATCAAAAACATTTTAACAATGTTTTTAGAGAACGTTATCCTACCTTTCAGAGGAACATTCTGGGAACCAAAATAAAAGCTTCTGCTGAAAACATTTTAAGAATAGGAGGGCATAATGTTCTAACAATGTTATCACCAAACATTTTAAGAATGTCTTTAGAGAACGTTATCCTACCTTTCAGAAGAACGTTCTGGGAACCAAAAGAAAACTTCCTGCTGAAAACATTCCTAGAACAATGAATGTAACATTCTCAGAATGTTTTCAGAACCAAAAATGTCTAGCTGGGTAGTTGAGCAAATAAAAGTGATCGATCTCCCAGCTACCGCTGTCTGTGTAGTAGGCTATTTTGTAACGTAACGCCCCAAACAGCGCCCGCCTTTTAACAATATCGATTCAAATGGCAGCGCTTTATTAATATTTTGTTTCAAGCTCTCGTCCTTAGTAAAAACAAAACTAGTGGAAGGGGAAATGCTCCAAGGGGAAGCTGATCCACCCTCAGGTGCTGGGACAGCTCGGTCTCTCTGCAGCTGCGTGAGCGGTCTGTGAACGCCGCGTTTTTAACGGGTCTAAGATGATATTTAAAATCATTCACTTTTAATTAATGTACTGCTTGTTTTGTTGCCTGAGAAGCTTGTGGACATAGTGTAGTAGGTTTGTTTCTACAAGTACACAAAAGTTAGGGGGGCAGCTGGGGGGGCAAGGCAGTGTGGGGGGGGGGCAGCTTCCCCCCCCGTAGATCCGCCCTGTGTGTGTCACATACACAGGGCGGATCTACACACAGTGTGTGTGCACGGTCTTAACCTATAAACCACTTGACCGTGGAAGCTTGACAAGAAGCCTTTAATCTATTAGGTTCACAATTATCAAGTAAGAACAGCCCGGTGTGAACTCGTAGAAATAAGGAGCTGACTTTTGAGAAATGTAAGATACATCCATTTACCTGTCAGCTCCTGTTAGCCTACTGTCACTAAGTGTGTGTGTACTGTGGAAGAAGTATTCAGATCTTTTTTACAACCTTAAGTAAAAGTCCTGCGTTCAATCGAGTAAAGTACAAGTATTCACATCAAAATAGGACCGCAAATAGAAGTTCTTAATATGGAGAATGTCCACTTTCAGAATCTTGTAAAGGCTAAATATTTCAGGACTATAAGTATTGATGCATTTATGTGTACATCATTGTTACAGCTTGCAGTGTACACTATACTCTAGACACTTCTAGAATTGTGTGAGTAACATTTTGTTTTTAGACTTCTCTGTTTCAGTGTGTGTACTATAAATGCTCTGTAGTTGATCTGACTGAAATTGTGATTTTAAATCTCAAAACCGCTACAGTATCTGTCAGGCAGAAACTTGGGACAGGTAATTTGACTGTAAACCTTAAAACTGAACTAACTGACTGGTAGGGTTAACTTTGATTTAAACATTTGTAGAATACTAAGAGCTTTATTGAGTAGGTGTAACTGTATTAAGGGTTAAACTCATAACTGTATAACTTAGGGTTTAATGTAATTGACTTAAAAGACAATAACGAGTCAGGAGGAAGCCAGTCTCGATTTCCTTTTGAGGGCCACCAGCTGCAGAGAGTTAACTAATTAAAGGGACGTGGCCTGTGAGGGACTGTGAGAACTCAGCAATCAGGTCTCCATTTTAGGTAGCACTTTCCTGGAGCGTCAGACAGGCTAAGACATTAGAGTCCTGCGGGAGTCACGAGGGAGTCAAAGAGGAGGCAAATCCTACTTTGATTGAGCTAAGTGTCCCTGGTGTTTTATTTTTATTTGGTTGTTTAGCCCCTCATGCTATAATGATGTGTGTTTTCTCCATTCCTGTCTATGTGTCTTCTCGCAATTATCACTGGCCCCGTGTATCTCGTAATCGATATAACCGACCTGCTCTCGTCTATCCCACATGCTCCACTGAGATCTAACATCTAGTTTCAGGCGGCCTGTGGAACTGCCAGTCAGCTGTTCCTAAGGCTGACTTCATCTCTGGCTACGCTTCCCTGCAGTCCCTGGATTTCCTTGCTCTCACTGAGACCTGGATTACTCCATCCAACACATCCACCCCAGCAGCTCTCTCCACAGCATATTCCTTCTCCCATACACCCAGACCCACTGGCAGAGGAGGTGGCACTGGTCTCCTGCTCTCTCCCAAATGGAGCTTTTCCCTCTTCAAGCTACCTAACTTCACTCCTTCCACCTTTGAATTCCATGCCGTCACAGTAACCCATCCTATACAATTAACCATTGTTGTTCTCTACTGTCCACCAGGCGCCTTGGGGGACTTCTTGGAGGAATTAGATCATCTCCTCTCACACATCCCTGAAACTGGCCCTCCCGCTGTACCTCTCGGAGACTTCAACCTCCAGACGGGGAAGATAGACGAACTAACATCTCTGTTAACCGCCTTTGCTTTCTCACTGTCTCCGTCCCCACCAACTCATAAAGCTGGCAATGTCCTCGATCTCATATTCTCAAGGAACTGCGCTACTTCTAACCTCTCTGTAAACCCGCTCCACACCTCCGATCACTTCTTCATTTCATTCTCTCTACCCCTTTCCAAACATAACAAACTAATCTCTTCTCATCCTGCACCTGTCCGCCGTAACCTTCGTTCTCTCTCCCCCTCTACCTTTGCCTCATCGGTGCTCTCAGCCCTCCCTTCCTCTGACTCGTTCCAATTGCTGCCTCCAAACTCTGCTGCAGAAACTCTCCTCTCTACTCTCTCATCCACTCTGGACTCTCTCTGTCCTCTCACATCTCGGCAGGCTCGTCAGTCACCTCCTGCTCCCTGGCTAAATGACGCACTGCGTGCTAATAGAACCATCCTTCGGGCAGCAGAGCGGAAATGATGGAAATCCAAACACCGTGACGACCTCCTAACCTATCAGGCTCTCCTCTCCTCTTTCTCTGCTTCAATCTCTCAGGCAAAAAGCACTTTCTTTCAAGATAAGATCCAATCTTCCTATTCCAATCCCAAAAAACTATTTTCCATCTTCTCCTCCCTCCTGGACCCCCCCCAAAGCCCCTTCCCCCTCCTCCCTTCTGTCAAGCGACTTTGTTAACCACTTTGAAAAAAAGGTTGATGATATTCGCTCTTCTTTTTCTGACTCACCTCTACTCACCGATGGGTCACCAGACCCTCCTTTCACCCACACACTGACCTCCTTTTCCCCTCTCTCTCCAAGTGAGGTTCTTACCCTCATTACCTCTGCCCGCCCTACCACCTGTCCTCTGGACCCTATCCCTTCAAACCTCCTTCAGACTATCGCTCCTGATATTCTACCGTTTCTCACCCATTTCATCAACTTCTCTAACTTCTGGTCACTTTCCAAACAGTCTCAAGGAGGCAAGAGTAAACCCTCTCCTAAAGAAACCCACTCTCAACCCGTCAGATGTTATAAACTACAGGCCTGTCTCTCTTCTCCCGTTCCTGTCTAAAACACTTGAATGCGCTGTCTTGAGACAACTCTCCTGCTATCTCCAACAGAACAACCTTCTGGATCCGCACCAGTCGGGTTTCAAGGCAGGTCACTCCACAGAAACTGCCCTCCTTGCTGTCACTGAGGAACTGCACACTGCTAAAACAGCCTCCCTCTCCTCTGTCATCATCCTTTTGGACCTGTCTGCTGCATTCAACACGGTGAATCATCAGATCCTCCTTCGCACTCTCCAAGAACTTGGAGTTTCAGGCTCTGCACTTTCCCTCCTCACCTCATACCTCAAAGACCGTACCTACAGGGTAACTTGGAGAGGGTCCGAGTCCGACCCTTGTCAATTAACTACAGGGGTCCCTCAGGGCTCTGTTCTTGGTCCCCTCCTCTTCTCCTTGTACACAAACTCGCTCGGATCAGTCATTAGCCCGCATGGTTTTTCATACCACTGCTACGCTGACGACACCCAATTAATTATGTCCTTTCCCCGCTCTGAGACCCAGGTCGTCGCACGCATCTCTGCTTGTCTAGCTGACATCTCTCAGTGGATGTCTGATCATCACCTCAAGCTCAACCTTGACAAGACTGAACTGCTTTTCCTTCCGGGAAAAGATTGTCCCACTCTTGACCTAACAATCAACATGGGCACCTCTGTTGTTTCCCCGACTCAGACTGCAAGGAATCTGGGTGTGATCTTAGATAACAACCTGTCGCTACAACCCGTTGCTGCAGATACACGCTTTACAACATCAGGAGGATGCGTCCCCAGCTGACCCAGAAAGCGACGCAGGTTCTGGTCCAGGCTCTCGTCATCTCACGCCTAGACTACTGCAACTCCCTCCTGGCTGGTCTACCTGCATGTGCCATCCGACCTCTGCAGCTCATCCAGAATGCAGCTGCTTGCCTGGTCTTCAACCTTCCTAAATTCTCCCACACCATGCCGCTCCTCCGCTCCCTCCACTGGCTTCCGATAACTGCTAGAATCCACTTCAAGACAATGGTACTTGCGTACCATGCTGCGAATGGATTTGGCCCTTCCTACATCCAGGACATGGTTAAATCGTACACCCCAGCACGTGCACTCCGCTCTGCATCAACCAAATGGCTCGCTGCACCATCGCTGCGAAGGGGACCCAAGTTCCCATCAGCAAAAACACGTGGGTTTGCTATCCTGGCTCCAAAATGGTGGAATGAGCTGGTGAGGGGAAAGAGTATCTCCTTCCTGCCAGAAAAACAAGCAGATTAGCCTGTCTGACTCTGTCTATAAACCATTTATCTCAATCTGAAGGAAAGGTACTTAATTTCAACACAAGGTTGACACTCAAAATTATAATGAAAAAAATAAGCCAAAGAGGATTTCCCCTCAAGTACATCCATACTTCCTATGTTTTTGTTTTTTTATAACTTCCTGATTGCCTTCTCCCTCAGCTGAAGTCCCAAATGTGGGTCAGTAGTCTGCATGACTAAATTCAAGGGCTCATAACAGACTGACTCCAAATATGTTGCTTCTGCTAAACAATCACAAGAATGGCTACAGAGGCAGATTTATATTCATAGGTTGACAACTTCTGAAACAACTGAGAGTGAGCATTGAAGGCAAAGTGTTTACTTTGTAATACTATTTTGAGAAGGCCATGCAACTTTAGACTCTAAACAACCATACCATTATTTGATTGCCATAGTCAATCAGTATCAGAGGTGGGAAATAACTAAGTACATTTACTCAAGTACTGCACTTAGTCTGTGGGACCCGTTTTCATTATTCAGCTCATTTTCTGTGACATTTACATTACATACAGGGTATGGGTGACCCGGGGCTAACAAAAGTGTGAAAAATGTCCGGGCCTTCTCTGTGTGTGTGTGTGTGTGTGTGTGTGTGTGTGTGTGTGTGTGTGTGTGTGTGTGTGTGTGTGTGTGTGTGTGTGTGTGTGTGTGTGTGTGTGTGTGTGTGTGTGTGTGTGTGTGTGTGTGTGTGTGTGTGTGTGTGTTGCTATTCTTGTGTGGACCAACCCCTGACATACAACCTTACTTGTGAGGACATTTCTTTTTGTGAGGACCTTTTGGCCGGTCCACACAAGCAAAATGCTTGATAATTCCCGTACAAGGTTGCAACATTGTTGATCAATTCAAGCACCTGTCTGCGTGCTCTCACATTCCCGCATTATGCGGGAACCAATCTTTATTTTTTTCACACTCTATCCAAGCTGTACATTTGGGGCAAGACACAATAAATAAAGCTTCGCCAGTTTGGGTCCTTATCACAACTGATCAAGATGGCCAAAAGATTCTCTGCTCAGAGGGCCTTGCAAATGATTTTGGAAGAGAGAGAACCATTTGATGACTATGTAGAGGAAGAGGCTTCAGAATGTGAGGATCACATTTCTGAGAATTCTGAGTCTGACAGTGACTTTGAAGAAGAGGATGAGATTGAGCATCAGCTAGTTACAAAAAAAAGACGAGCCACAGGACCAGCCGGTCAGTGGGCAAAAAAACAAGTGGCACTTTAATTCATTAATGTGATCTAACAAAATGTAAAAGGACAAATATTAACCATATATGCTGTTTATATTGCTTGTAATTTAGATGAAGTAAACATCTGTTGAGTATTTTAACATAAAATAGTTTGATTGTGTTGAATTGAAGCCCAAAAAGGCAGCGGGTCCACCAGACCTACGAACACTGGCTGTCTGAGTAACACAAATGTGAACACCATACAAGGGTTAAGTACAATTTTGAGATACTTGTTCTTTACTGGAGTATTTCCATGTTATGCTACTTTGCACTTCTATTCTACTACAATTCAGGGGTAAATCGTGTACTTTTACTCCACTACATTGATTTAATACCTTTAGTTACTTGAACAAATCAATGACTGGATGTATCAGAACTTTCTCCAATTAAACAAAGATAAAACTGAGGTAATGGTTTTTGGAGCCAAGGCAGAACGTATAAAAGTTAGCGCTGAGCTTCAGCCTGCAATGTTCAAAACAACAGATAAAGCCAGAAATCTAGGTGTAGTCATGGACTCTGACCTGAGTTTCAACAGTCACATTAAAACAGTTACTAAATCAGCCTACTATCACCTAAAGAATCTATCTAGGATTCAAAGACTAATGTCACAGCAGGATTTGGAAAAACTTGTCCATGCCTTTATCTTCAGTAGACTCGACTACTGCAATGGTGTCTTCACAGGTCTCACTAAAAAATCTATTAGGAAGCTGCAGCTGATTCAGAACGCCGCTGCTCGAGTCCTCACTAACACTAAGAAAGTGGATCACATCACTCCTGTTCTGAAGTCTTTACACTGGCTTCCTGTGTGTCAAAGAATGCATTTCAAAATACTGCTGTTGGTTTATAAAGCACTGAATGGTTTTGGCCCAAAATACATTTCTGACCTCCTGCTAAATTATGAACCATCCAGATCTCTCAGGTCTTCAGGGACTGGTCAGCTTTCTGTCCCCAGAGTCAGAACTAAACATGGTAAAGCAGCGTTCAGTTATTATGCTCCAAATATCTGGAACAAACTCCCAGAAACCTGCAGGTCCGCTGCAACTCTGACTACTTTTAAATCCAGGCTGAAGACTTTTCTTTTTGTCGCTGCTTTTAATTGAACTATTCATATCTTAGACTGCACTGTAACTTTTATCCATGTACTTTTTCTTTTAATGTTTAATTGAATTATTCATATCTTAGACTACACTGGAACTTTTATCCATGTATTTTTTCTTTTAATGTTTCTTTTATTAGCTTTTCTTTTTAATGACTGATTTTAAATGCCATTTTCTTAATGTCTTTCATTTTTTGTAAAGCACTTTGAATTGCCTTGTGTTGAAAAGTGCTATATAAATAAACTTGCCTTGCCTTGCCTTACAGATTTGGATTAATTATGTGAAATATAATCAACTCTTAAATAAGACTTTAGTTACACCTGGAGTACATTCACAAGCTACCCTGCAGTATACAAAGTCATTAAAACTAGCTGCACCTTTACCAGCTTGGATAAACACATGAATGCATCGATAATTATAATCAAAATCTAATATATATGTATTCTGAAATGGGCCAATTTGCATAATAAGTACTCTTTTGGTACTTTAGGTATATTTTGATGCTAACACTTTTGTACTTTTAGTCGAGTAACCTTTTCAATGCAGGGCTTTTACTTGTAATTTGTATGTTAATCATTCCACCGTTAATCTGGTTGTGCAGTCTCCACAGAGTCTGCGTAGTATGTACAATTGTAGAAGTCCTGAATTGGATTAACATTTTGTTTTGTTGTGAGTGACTGAAGCCAGGGAAAAACTCATTACTACTCATTATAGCCATAATTCAGCTATTTACAGATTTTCAATAGGTAGATGTTTTTGTTGTTTTTATGACAGACCTGACTTTAATTCTGTACTTATGCTGATAAAAGAACACAATCTGAACAGAAGCTATTTCAATCTTGCTAAAGAGTTGCTAAATACGTGACCACAAGTCTTTTCACAGTTTATTGTGCTGCTTAACAACACAGAAGGGCTTTTTCACACAGCCTGGCTAGCGGCTCTGTGAGGAATTCTGTTCAAAAATATTTTTATCAACGAATGCCAAAGTCATGAACAGTCCTTCTCTGACTGATTGGCTACATAACATTGGCTAAATACTAAATACCATTGCCCTCATGGTTGGATAGGTTAGGTTTAGGCATGAGGAGTGAAATTGGAGCAGGTCATGCCTTCACTATCCCAGCTAGCAGGGAACGTTCTCACAACTTTGGCTAATGTTATCTACAGGTTCTAATAATGTTTTAAAGAAAACGTTTTCATCTGATGTTCAAAGAACCTTTTGAGGATGTTTATTATTTCAAATAATGTTCCTATATGGTTTAAGGTTAACTAAGATATAACGTTTTAACTGCAACATTCAGAGGAAGTTTTGAGGAAGTTATTGAGGCCTAAGATGACAGAAAGGTTTTTATAAAACGTTCTTTTAATGTGATATGTTAACAAAGGTGGAACATTTTGCCTGCAACATTATAAGGATGTTTTTTGGACGTTGTTGAGGTAACACAGTAAAGTTGTTCTTTTATAAAACGTTCCCTCAATGTTACATGATAACAAATGAAGAACATTTTCAAAGCAACATTCAGATAATGTTTTCAGGAGGTTATTCTTTTTTTATAAAACGTTCCTGTGAGGGCAAATATTAACACGGTCATGGTCAACGTCAGATTTATTTGTAGAGCGCTTTAAAAAACAAACTTGTTGCATTTGTTTGAAAAGGATGTTTTAAAAAATCTGATGTCACCATATAACAAGCATGTAATTCATGATAAGCTGTAAGCAGATATTGCATGTTTGTGGTGGCATGTGTGAGTTCCCAGCTAGACATTTTTGGTTCTAAAAACATTCTGAGAATATTACCATTCTAGGATTGTTTCTAGCGGGTAGTTTTATTTTGGTTCCCAGAATGTTCTTCTGAAAGGTAGGATAACGTTCTCTAAAAACATTCTTAACATTTTTGGTGATAACTTTCTTAAAGTGGACCTATCATGCTTTTGAATAATATATTGTTGGGCCATACCTATATAAAACATGTCAAAATACCAAACTGATCATGCATTTTAGCCATGCCTCATTTCGCTCTATTTGCTCTTTTCCAGCCCTGTTTTTGCAAGGGCTGATTCTGTGAGAAGTCTTCTTTGCTGCTTTTGTGGCAGACTACAGCGCCACTTACAGGCCTGGCATATGTACTACAGCGTCTCCAGCGCTTTCGAGCGGCAATGGCTGTGGCCCAACCCCCCATTCCCCTGATAGGTGGAGAGTTGCCCATATAGGTGGAGCACCCCTTTTCTGACATCAGAAAAATTCAAATCTGTATCAGATCCGTTGCAGGCAGCCCCGGTTTTAGAGATTTGGGTATGGAGGAAAAGAGAGAGGGTCGTGTTTTCTGACACTTGGTGAGTTCCCTGACACACCGGGGACAAATATTCATGTAAAAAGACGTAAAAAAGTGCATTTCGCATGATAGGTCCCCTTTAAGATGTATGAGCGCATTGAGACAATGAATAGGACTTATAAAAAAATGTGCGTGCCAATATTCACTCACATGCACTTATAATCACAATAAAGGTATGTAGGCCCACAGTATTCATAATATCATATGTGTAAAATATCAGAAAAATAATCACACTTTTTTCTGACTATAAAGGTTGTGTCTCGTATGTAGGAACTATCTGGCCGTGTGTGGTTTGTGAGGGCTGCGTATAAACAGTGTCCGCTGTTTATGCATATTACAACAGCTACCATAACGCGAATCAGAGTAACTGTTGACTGTAGCAAGATGGCGGCCAGTCAGCTACGCTGGAAAATCTCCCATGAGCCATCTAGTGTTTATATATGAGGGGAAGCACCAGCTGTTGTAAGGTGAGTGATCTGCACAAAAATACTCTTAACTCGCTGAAATTACTGATTGACTGATTTACAAACGGTTTGGTTTATTATAAACATTATTAGCATGGCTATGATACAGGATGCTTGGACATGTTGAAATTGCAGCTTTTCTTTGTGTATGTGGTTGTATTTATTAGCTGGCTAATAACAAGAGGCTGTCAGTGAGACCTAGTATTACAAAGTTCACCCAGCAACTTTACACCAGTGGGAGAGGCAGAACTGCTCTTTCTTTTCAACATAACTTAAGTTACACATGATTTCTTCCAAGTGGTTTGGCTTGTTAAAAACATCTTGCATTATGATACAGGAATTTGCTGGCTTTGTGTTTACAGAAGTACCTGACTATGCCGGACTTTTGTGCAGCCTACGGATGCTCCAATCGCCGCTGTCTGCAAACAAGAACCCGTGGGATCACCACATATGTTTATGTTTGCTCAGTATAATAAACCCATAACATGGTTGTGAAAGAATACCAAAGCTGAGGCTGGACGATGATTGATTGTTAGTGTGCCATGTGTCACTGTGTGTCTTATTGGTTTTGTGGTATACTGTATTTTATTTTATTGTGTGCAAGACACATTTAAAACAAATAACCTTGAACCTTGAAGCCCCATCTCTCCCCACCTGCTCCTGCTTCCTACATCCCCTCCACACCACACCAAGTTGTTCTTCTTAATAATAATAATACATTTATGTTGGGGGGCCGCCTTTCATAACACCCAAGGACACCTTACAGGGGCATAGGGGCAATATAGGGAACAATTTAAACAGTGCACTTTGTGATATATCAGCCGGGGTGAGTCAAGACAAACCACAAATGGACTACAGAAGGACATATGGTACAGTTTATATTATTCTTGGTCTTTTTTCAATAACATATTTCAAAGGTTCTGGATTTGTTTACAAATCTAGAAACTAAATACAAAACTAGGATGATATGAAGATCTCATGTCAAAAATAATTGTGATAAATTAGACAGAACTGGCCTGTCTGTGAGCACATTTTATGTTGGTTTGGTTCTTCTGATAAAGGTGTGAATATCTAAATAATATACCAACATATGCTATTGTCATTAGTTGTGTCCCTGTTCTTCAAGCTAAGGCATTGATCAATTAACAACTCTTGGTTTACAGAGTGGTAAAATGAGACCGATTTTTATATATAAAATATAAATGTATTTTAATTTTATAATTTATTTATAATTTATTTTAAATATTGACAATATAATAAAATAAATGGAAATATATACACCGGCAAATATTTAATATAAATACCTTGTGTGTGTGTATAGCTATTGCTTTATCTGATTAATGTTATTTTCATATGAAAGTCCATGATTATAAGTATGCAGTATCATAACTACATCTTTGATGTTTATAAAAAACCAAACCGTTTGAAAATCGGTTGAAAATTGAGCAAGCTATGGTTATTTAAATAGTAAACCATAATGTTATGAATGAGAGCACTGCCTGTAGCAAGATGGCGGCCAAGTGGCAACGTCGGTCTCCATTGGCCAGCAGCGCGTGTGAGCCATCTAGTGTTTATATATATATCTATGCTTCCCCTCCTCTCTCCTCGGTTCCCCTCCTCGGTCCTCCGCTCGCATCTCCTGTTAGCGGGACTCTGGCTGCTTCTCAGGTCGATTAAATGAAATCCTTGCTTCCCTCATTTGCGTCGTTTTGCTTGCGTTTAGTCCCTCCCACCAGGGAAGCATGGAGAGACGCAAGGAAACCACGAGAAGCAGGGAAATGAGTTTTAAGAGCAATGGGACGTCCTTTCCTCCGTAGCGTCACGTGAAGCGACGTCGTTTGTGATGACGCTGCACAGCTGTTCGTCTGGCAGCAGCCAGCTCTGTACCCGTTATTTCCACAAACACCCCCGCTTCTGTTAGTGCACATTTACTGACATAAACATTAGTATCATCTGTTGTAGATCCAAATACATGAAATAAAATAAGAAGTCATTCTCAAAAAGGTTAAACGCCATTCTTAAAATGTATTTAAACGAACAATAGTTTGATTAATATTGATTAGAGTGCACAATAGGAATAAAATTCCCGTCCCTGGGGTATTGCTCTCATGTCAAGAAGCATCAGATCAGTGCATGCACTGCCTCGTCCAATCAGTGAGCGATACACAGTAAGGGGGCGGGGTGAGTATCTGAGGATTTCATCGGAGGATGGTCTGGTGGTTCCTCGGTTATCGCTCCTCCATGATCTCTCCTCGCTCCTCGATCCTTGGTCCTCCGGCCAGAAATAAGAGCCATGGGACGGTACTCAAGATGGCGCAGGCAAATCAACTTCCGGTGAGACCGAGGACCGAGGAGGGGAGTCGAGGAGGGGAGTCGAGGAGGGGAAATTTAAGAATTGAGAAGCCTCTTCTCTCTCTGCCTGCTGGTCTGCTCTACACGGCTGGGAGCAATCTCCAATCAACCCCACCTGCAACCTGCTTATCAGCCACACTATGAAAACCTGCAGCCTGTACTCATTCCCTGCCGGATTGTTGCCGTGAAAGGTTTGTTGTTTTCTAGCTTTTTGCCAGCAGATTTTTTTACAACTTTGTCTGCTTTTGCTTAACACTGATTTTTGTGTCTCTTCCAGGAGGAATCCAAGGCCTGCCACCAGTGGCGTAGCCAGGAATTATTGTGTGGGTGGGCCTGGAGAAATGTAGGTGGGCCAGGGGGAGACATATTAAGCATGGGGTCTGAGCTGAAACTTCATTAATGATTTTTTTTAATGCACTAATAGAACATAAGCATACATTAGCAGTGAAAACAAAAAACATAGGCACGGCGGCCTCAGAATGTGTGTAGAACTGACATCCACATAGGGATGGGTATCGTTAAGGCTTTAACGGTACTACTACTTTTATCGATGGCGCTTATGCTTATGCTCCAGGTTCAGTACCAACCACATCATAAAGTACGCTGACGATACAGCAGTGGTGGGACTCATCAGGGACAACAACGAACAGGCCTACAGGGAGGAGGTGAAACATCTGACAGACTGGTGTAACACCAACAACCTGATGCTGAATGTCGATACAACAAAAGAGATTATTGTCGACTTCAGGAACAAAAAGCACTGTCACCCACCACTCCACATCAACGGCACAGCAGTGAAGACTACAGCCAGCACCAAGTTCCTGGGGGTGCACATCACAAGCAGTCTGACCTGGGGGGTATACTGCGAAGCAGGATTTTCGCTTAGCCGGCTAAATTCAGGGAAAACTCCGGCTTTCCGGTCATCCGAAGCTGGTTCTCTTTTTAGCAGGCTAGATCTCCATGGTAATATATGCTAAGCAGCTAACCAGGGGGGTATACTGCGAAGCAGGATTTTCGCTTAGCCGGCTAAATTCAGGGAAAACTCCGGCTTTCCGGTCATCCGAAGCTGGTTCTCTTTTTAGCAGGCTAGATCTCCATGGTAATATATGCTAAGCAGCTAACCTGGTCGGGACCAGGTTAGGTTGCAGGCTAAGAGCTCAACTCAGTGAAAGCACCGCCTGCTGACCAATCAGAGCTCAGTGTGCGGAGTTTAAAGCGATCAAGTCATATTACAGGAGAAAGGAAATACAGAAAAACTGCCGTCGCAGGAAAGACGGCCGGCAAAAATCACCGACTGTGTGAACGTGAACATCAATAGAATATCACCTCCCATCTTCAGAGCAATCTGACTATTATAACATTAGCGTTAAGAAAGCTTACTTAAATATCGGCCACAACATAAGTAACCGGATCAGAGTACATTAGCCTACAGTCCGCGGCATATCACTTCATAAGGTATCATATATCTCCTTATCTGAGTCAGCTGAGCCGTATCTGGCCGTGCAACACTCACAGTGTCACATACTGTATGCAGAAGTATTATTTTAAGCAACACATTAAGTTGACGAAACACTCGAGACAAATGTAATTGAAGTCAGATCGTGTTTTAGACGGGGCAGTGATATCATAAACCTGTTAATGTACGCATTCAAACACTTTTTCTTTTGCCAGCTGTATTCACCTTGCAGGTGCAGCTATGTGGCTTTTATCCTGGATAAAGTGTTTAAGTCATGGATGTTTAAAGTTTAACTTCTTCATTTTTGACTAGTATTAAAGTTCACTTTTCATTCAGGAAGTATGACGCTGTGCTGTCAGTACGCTTCTCCATGTTTGTGATTGGTCGAATGCTCCAAATACCACCCCTTTCATGTGAACGCGCACCTAACTAGATAGGACACGGCTGGCTTGAGCGATCCACTTGATAACCAGCGTCGTAGTACAGTTTAGCGAGAGCGCGTATCAATCAATCAATCAATGTTTATTTATATAGCCCAATATCACAAATGTTACATTTGTCTCAGTGGTCTTCACAGTGTGTACAGAATATCAGTATGACAATACGACACCCTCTGTCCTTAGACCCTCACATCGTACAAGGAAAAACTTCCAAAGAAAACCCAGTTTAAAGGGAAAAATGGGAGAAACCTCAGGGAGAGCAACAGAGGAGGGATCCCTCTCCCAGGACGGACAGACGTGCAATAGATGCCGTGTGTAAATTGAAAAGATAATACATTTGCAACATAGGTAGTCCAAATGTTTGGAAATGCATGTGTGTATAATAGGAAGATGAATCCACGAGGATATCCATCCAGGACCTATGATCCAGGACCACAGCCACGACTCAAGATCCAGCGCTCGCGATCCAGGACACAGGACCGCAGGATCATCCATGACTCCGGATCCCAGCGTATATAGACACCAAAAAGAAAGACATTTGGGGAAGCTGGGTTAATCGGAACATGAGTGTACACGGGTATAGACAGAGAGAAGGAAGAAGTAAGATGTCCCCCGACAAACTAAGCCTATATCAGCAAAACTAGGGGCTGAATCTAATCAGCCCTAACTATAAGCTTTATCAAAAAGGAAGGTCTTAAGCGCACTCTTAAAAACGGATAGGGTGTCTGCCGCCCGAACACAAACTGGAAGCTGATTCCACAAATGTGGAGCTTGATAAGAAAAGGCTCT
Organism: Pseudochaenichthys georgianus; assembly: GCF_902827115.2. Taxonomy (NCBI): domain Eukaryota; kingdom Metazoa; phylum Chordata; class Actinopteri; order Perciformes; family Channichthyidae; genus Pseudochaenichthys; species Pseudochaenichthys georgianus. The sequence continues at coordinate 24,376,723 of NC_047516.1, forward strand.
GGCTCCCATTGTACTTTTAAAGATTCTAGGAACAACCAACAACCCTGCATTCTTGGAACGCAATGCCCTAGTAGGACAGTAGGGTATAATGAGTTCTTTAAGGTAAGATGGCGCCTGCCCATTAAGGGCTTTGTAGGCGAGAAGAAGAATTTTAAATTCTATCCTGTGTTCTATAGGGAGCCAGTGTAAGGCAGCCAGAACAGGAGTAATGTGGTCCCTTTTCCTAACTCTGGTTAGTACACGAGCCGCAGCATTTTGAATCAGCTGAAGCGACTTGATTGACTTCTTGGTACTCCCTGATAATAAAGAGTTACAATAATCCAGCCTAGAAGTAACAAATGCATGGACTAGTTTCTCTGCATCGTTTTGAGGCAAGATATGCCTGATTTTTGCAATGTTACGTAGATGGAAGTAGGCGGTCCTTGAAATTGATTTTATGTGGGCGTTAAAGGATAAATCCTGATCAAATATAACACCAAGATTCCTTACAGTCTCACTGGAGGCCAAATTAATGCCATCCATAGTTAGTATGTCTTTAGATAATTTGTTTCGTAGATTCTTCGGGCCAAGTACAATAACTTCAGTTTTGGTCGTGTTTAACATCAAAAAGTTTAAGGTCATCCACGTTTTTAAGTCCTTAAGGCAGTCTTGAATTTTATTTAGATGATTAATTTCATCAGGCTTGATTGATAAATATAGTTGAGTATCATCCGCATAACAATGAAAGTTTACAGAATGATTCCTTATAATATTGCCTAACGGAAGCATATATAATGTGAACAAAATAGGTCCGAGCACTGAGCCCTGTGGCACTCCATGGCTAACTTTGGTTTGCGTGGAAGATTCATCGTTAACACGTACAAACTGAGAGCGTTCAGATAGATACGACCTAAACCAGCCTAAAGCAGTTCCCTGTATGCCAACTAAGTGCTCTAGTCTTTGCAATAGGATATCATGGTCGATAGTATCAAATGCAGCACTAAGATCGAGCAAAACAAGAATAGAGACAAGTCCCTTGTCTGAGGCTATTAGAATATCATTTGTGACTTTAACCAGAGCTGTCTCTGTGCTATGATGTGTTCTAAAGCCAGACTGAAAATCTTCAAATAAATCATTGTTTTTTAAGTAATCACACAACTGTTTTGCGACCGCTTTCTCAAGAATTTTTGAGAGGAACGGAAGATTAGAAATAGGTCTATAGTTGGCTAAAACCTCTGGATCGAGGTTGTGCTTTTTAAGAAGCGGTTTTATCACTGCTACTTTGAATGATTGTGGAACATAGCCTGATAATATGTATGTTTTGGATTAGGCCAACCGGCTAACTCAAACATATCCAGGTTAGGTTGAACCAGGTTCGTAGTATAGGCCCCTGGTCCACTCACACTACATCACTATTTAAGAAGGCACAGCAGCGCCTACACTTCCTGCACAGCTCCCCCCTCCCATCCTCACCACGTTCTACAGAGGAACCATAGAGAGCGTGCTGACCAGCGGCATCTCCATCTGGTCGAGAGACTGCAACGCCAAAGACTGGAAGTCGTGGATGGAGCTACAGAGCTGCTAGAAAGACAGTCCAACCCGGTGCATTCCTCCGTCTGGATGTGGAGCACTTTGGCTAAATGTTTAGACACATTGCTCGTGTTACCGCCCTCACATGCTAAACTCTTATTCCACTTTTGGTAACGAGTATTGTCCACATCGACACGGCTATAGTTTAACCACACCTCGGAGCGCGTTCTCTCTGCCATCTCCTCCGTGTGTGTGTGTTGCTGCATGTAGCAGCTGCGTGTGTGTAAACTGCCCCGCCCCCTCGCACACAGACGGGGGATAGATCTCTTAAACGGAGTTGGCGACACTTAAACTGCAATGTAATGTTTGTAGCAATAATACATACAACATATATCGGGGGCACAGGTTGTTTATCCTTGACAGTCGCACAGTGGGCACACACTGAGTGTTTTCATATTCAGCAAATGTGTACACGCTAAACTGCAGACCTCAAGAAGAAATAATACTTTCATTCACTCACGGCAAAAGTTACTTTACTTACTATAAAAAGTCACGGTAAAAAAATGCACTCCCTATTCCATTGTCATGAAGGTGGAATCTAACTATATCCAGAATAAGTTTTATTGGATCCAGGCTAGAAACATGTTTATTTCTGCTGTAAAGTTGGGCATTTTAACATGGGGGTCTATGGGAATTGCTCCTTTTTGCATCCATCCCCTGTCGGCCACTAGATGAACTGCAGTTTGTGGCACTTCCTTCTGGGCTTCCCGGTTCTGCGCTATGAAGCGCTGATTGGCTGTGGGTGGGCCAGACGTGCATGTGGGTGGGCCCAGGCCCACCCGGGCCCACCCACAGCTACGCGGCTGCCTGCCACACTCTCAAGACCAGCCAGGCCTCTCCCTGGAACAACAGTTCCCACTGCTGCCATAACCAACCTCCACTCCCAGCTCCCCGTTTCTAATAAACAGATGTTACGCTCACCAGCTGATTCCGAGTCATCCTTGTACATGTGTTAATAGTCACATTCCACTAGAGGAGGTGAGGACCCCCCTAGAGGATGTTAGGTTCACGGTGTTTACATGCTTATTTATACAATATGTGTGCTTATGCTAACATGATAAGACAAAAGTTGGTTCCCTGTTGTGTGTAGTGAGAACGCACTAGTGTGAGGGGGGGCCCCCAAGCCAAAGCTCGCTTAGGGCCCCCAAAAGTCTAGGGCGGGCCCTGAGAAGAACATTCTAGGAACCAAAATAAAACCTCCCGCTGAAAACGTTTTAAGAATAGTAGGGCATAATGTTCTAACAATGTTATCAAAAGCATTTTAAGATGGTTATCACCAAGCATTTCAAGAATGTTTTTTGAGAACGTTATCCTCCCTTTCAGAAGAACGTTCTGGGAACCAAAAGAAAACTTTCCGCTGAAAACATTCCTAGAACAGTGAATGGTAACGTTCTCAGAATGTTTTTAGAACCAAACATTTCTAGCTGGGATCCCTATCAGTGCTTTGAGCTAAATGCTAATGCTAGCATGGCAACATGCTCACAATGACAACCATAACATGTTAAGAAAGTATACTTTACTTTATCCATGTTCAGCAGCTCAGTGAAGCTTTCTAGCATGTAAATATTTACTAATTAGCAATAAACACAAAGGAGGTTTAGAGGTATGTCATTTGCTTTCAACAATTTGAGTCATAAACAGTGCAAGATAAGTCAGAGAAGCATCAACATTATTACAATTCAACCTAAGTTGTAGATGAATGGCTGTTCAAAACTTCAATCCATCCAATATTTTGGAGAGATTTCGCCCAAAACCACAAATGTAAACCTGTTCAGATTAGTGGTTCACAAAGTTCATGGTTAGGACCATAAATGTGTGTTCATGGAGATAATATAGTGTGGAACAAAGTGGTGACATTGCCATTCATAGAACGACGCCCGAAGCACTACCAAGAAGAACTGAGGGTAGTGTCCAAAGTCTGATTCAAAGCAAGAACATCACTGTTCATGCTATAACTCTTGTGAACGGATCCTGCAGGACACCAGCTGTGCATCTGTTTGTCACAATAATCAAAATAAAGGAATTTTTCAAAAACTTCTGATAATAAATGTGTTCTTGTGACAGAGTCTTAGTGTTCGGTGTTAAAAAATACAAAAAATACAATTTTGTGATTCTTTCTTTTTCTGCTGTCTTTCTTATATAATCTAACATCATCCTTTCAATTCAACTAAAATGGAAGTGTTGTCTTATGATGGCTGGTCTTCTGATAAAGGCCAATTGTCATGTGAGCAGAGATAATAGAGCTCATGAGTATAATACTTTAGGAAACCTGCAAGTGCACGTTACCTGACACATTGTGCAAGTACTCCTCCTGTTTAATAGCTTTTTACAACAATACTTCAACAATAAATCTGTAGATATGTGATTCCAACATCAAAGTCAACTAAAATGGCTGCTTCTGCCATTATCGGACATTTTTGGATGATAAACCGCTCTATACATCCATGGGCTTGATACAGCTTTATAGCAATGCTACATTTGCTAACTGGCCATGCTCAGGTAATGAGTCACACTTTCCCACAGTTGATTCAGACTGCAGCTGTTATAGAAGTCCCTGTTTCACTGATCTGGCTTATGATGTGGTATCAGCAGGATGCCATTTTAACAAGCTTGTGAGATATGGAGACAGCAGCACAACCAGGTGGCTGGTGTTTCATGCTCAGGAATCTTTCATCTTTGACATGACACAATATGGTTATGGCACCTAACAGTCAGTGCTACTCAACATACTGTAAGTAGCCCATTTCCATTATTTCAACACTCCTCACTGTGGTTCCACAACAAATACAGTTTGAGGCATCTCTTGCAAACAGGATATAGTCATGTTTCTATTTAGTTTGGAGCCATTAAACTATAGCAACACATCATACGTTGGCGGTATAGGCTTCATTTAAGGGATAGAGGTTCCAAACTGGAAAACAAGTAACTTTGTCTATCCAACCCATCTGCAAGAAAAGAATGACGTGTCAGAAATGTGTTTAAATAGGAAAACGTTTTAATTGTTCTTTTATGTCTAGCTGCAATGTTTCACGACCGATCATAATGCACAAGCAAAACCACAATCAGCGGGAAAAAAGTGAATTAGTCCCGTAATAAAAAGTTGCTACGTCAGAACTCAAACTGTTCCATATCCAAAGAAGCGCAGCAACTAGATACTGGAGACTGACAGTTTATCAAACAGGGTAGAAAAGTATTAATCCACGGCTGTGAATGTGTTGAAACTTTAAAGCATGATACAGTTTGGCCAGACCACACACAATGGGACTCCCCACTACATTAGCCACTTTCAATTCACAACATTGACCATTTAATGTGGAGCTCCCACTGTGTGTTCGCGTTGGTTGTCCCAGTTTCCATCATGTCTGACAGACATGAAAGTCAGGTGGACAGCAATTTCTTCTCAAATGAGGACATTTCTGCCAAACAGGAAGAATCAATGACACTTCAAAATAGAGTACACCGTCAGTATGTCTCAACGTAAACCGTAAACAAAAGCATTCAATTAAATCATCTGTAATGATGGATGCAATACAATGATCTTCCAATAAATAAGACACAATAAAATAAAAAGAGAGAGCCTAGGGATAGAGTGATGGGTTGATGAGAGGTTACTTTAAAAGTCTAACCTTCAACACAGAGTAATCATGCAACATGATGTCAATAACCTGCACACTTGTGTTTACCAACCTGTCTCGTCTGTGATTGCTTTACACAAAAGTACATCAGAGGGATGGAAAAGGGGGGAAAAAATCAAGTGAGTGTTTTTCTAAAAGAGCTTTATATTTCATTACCAACATGAACAATTTTAACACACATGAATCGTTTCTTAATAGTTCTTGCAAGCATTCATACATAGCCCTAAGCATGCCATACAGGAACATGCTCTTCAATGCTTTCTGAAGCTTCCTACTGTGACCCCTCGAGCACACCGTCCACATGACAAAACACTTTCTCTGGGTCAAAAGAGCAAATCTTAAGTGAAATGTTTACAACTATACTGGATGGATGGATTGCCATATAATTATGTAGACTTTCATGTTCTTCTTTTAGGATAAATTGTAGAAGTTAGTTATCTACTTTACATTTAGCACTTTTTAGCTAATATTAGCATATAAACACGTCAAACTAAAAGGGTTGCCAGAGATTTTTTTTTTAAACTGTATAGTGTATTTATATTTTATTAATTTGTTTTATATATATTAGATTTGTATAAATAAATAAAATTAAATGGTGGCTGCCGCTACTTTTATACAGTCTTATCTGAGAATGTTATGCTGGTATGCCAAAGTGCCGCCTCATGTGCATGGCCGAACACTCATAAATATCTCACCAAACAAAAATACGGTGATGTCTAAAGTGATGTCTTAAAAACTAAAAACTTTTTTATGGAATATTGATTAAAAAAAGCTGCCACTTGTGAAGGCTGTTTTAATAAAATGATGTTCAAAAAACCTCCTAAAGTCTGTGTCGTCAGCCAAGTCAAATGTAGCTTACAAACATTATATATCAACATAAGGATGACAATGCCAGAGTGAATGTTGCTTTGCCAACAAGTGTGAGCCATCCAACACTCAGAAATATCTCCCACATTTGACTGCATTATTCACCATCCGCCGACATGGAGATTAGTTCTGCTCATTTATGTAGGTCATGCTATTGGATGATGAGATGGCATTTAGTGCATTTAGTGAATGTTCATCGTTGGGCGCTTTACATCCTGTACCTTTCTCCACGCTGCTTGTCTTTACATTAGAGAAAACTAAATTATGTGGATAATCACTCAAACACTAAGCCATATTGCCTCCAGCTACATCTGTGATACTGGTAATGATGATGCCATCGTGGCCCTCTGCCATGCTGTCGTTAATCAAACTGTAGCACTGCTGTTCGCTCTGTGTTCCCATGGTAACAATGTGTGGTGTATACTTTCCCCCCCACCTTGGTGGCTACGTCCATCAAGCACCTGGTTTCCATTTTCTCCAGGTCAAGGAGATTTTTCATGAAACCTCAGAAACATTGTTGTGATTATAATTTAATTTAAGTGGCAGGTAACCCTTTTCTCTGTATGCTCTGATTATCATTTCAACAACATGGTTTAATACTGGGCTGAAATATGGGCTTCAGGGATGATCTCCTTCTGTAGCTTTTCATTAACAATACTTTGTTTTTCTTAATACATTTTATTTGATATAATGATGTCTCAAATAACCTTAAAAATACAAGGAAGGAATAAGAACACAAACCAGGAAATCAGATCTGAAATCAGATGTATAGATCATCAGGTAAGATACTGAACTTAAAGGCTTAAAATCTTAAAATTGAAGTACTGACATTTCTGATAAATGCGACAAACTCCTGAGCTCTCTCTTCTAACATAAAGATAAAAGCATTAAATCAGAAGTACACTTAAGAAAAGCCCCTTGTTACCTTAAATAGTATCACCTTTCTATATTCTTCAGTATGCTCATTCTTGCCTGGTTCGACATTACACAATTTTCAGGTCAAAGACATTTTTGCAACTTTTAATTCTGTATACAATGGAGCAGCAATTTCACTTGAGAGGTTATCCAACAGCAGAGCAGGGACACTGGACAAACAAATCACAGGACAATGTGGGACATTCAGGACCAAAACAGCATTATTCTTCCATTGAGTACCCAATGGAAAATGGCACTGGTCAATAACGAAACAAATCATCATGGCCTTCCTCGCCAGTGCTTTCCCACGAGCGCTGTCCGTCTCTCCGCAGCCTCACACTAATCCTCCCCTGGGCCACAGCTGAACACTTGCACTCACTGAGCTTCACCCGCTGGGCAATCCTGTCACAGTGCAGTTCAACACACCCGCACCTGCTGTGCACTCAGGAAAAAACACATGCTCTTTCCCCGTGCGCTTCATAAAAGCACCTTTTACCAAATGCAAATAATGTGAAATGTGCTATATGGTGTCTAATACAAATGTGTTGTGTACCAACCACACAGAATAATAAAAAGGTACAATTTCCATATTGGAATAGAGTGTATTTTTTGTGTGTGGGAATAATAAGTCAAATTGTCAATATGTCTATTAGAAATTGCTTTTTCAATATTGGGTTAGTCATTTGTGTAAATCTGCAAAAGATTACATAATATTAGCTATCTATAAATATAACGTTTTTTTCCAATTCACTTACATTTGAAGACTACATTTTTTTCAACTCTGATTAAAATTTGATGGGAATTATTTTAGACATTTTATATAAAGATAATGTTGATGTTAGTGTGAAGTGATCATGTTTAGTCTATTGTGTAGCTTTCTTCGACTTATTCATGAGTGATCACGCATAAATATATGAATTTTGTCAATGATTTGGCTGCTTCTTTACCCAAAAGTGCCTTGTAATTCCACATTCACGCAACACAGCCTGACTGAGGGTGGCCCATTTTTTCAACGAGGCCCAGGCCTTTAAAACAACCATATTTTCATACTCTGACATTTCCTGATAATATCCTTTCAACAATTTAAAATAACCAAATAATATCAAACCTGTTATTATAAGCTGCTGCTCAGGAAAATATATCATTAATTCAGGCAGTGTGTGAGCAAATAAGTGGGTCACATTTCTAGAGCACCGGTCGAAAGGGCAATGCAGCTCTTTCTTTGTACCTTCAGCTCAAGCTCAGTTCCTAGGTTTTGGTTGTGATTAGATTTCGGAAGGCTGCTGATTTCTTAACAAAGAATCTATTTGAGCCAATAAGCAGAATAACATTATTGTTATGACTTCATCAGCGAATGTTTTCAAACTGGAACCAGCCGCTCTCTCATGCACAGACTCTGCATTGAACTCGAACAGCCTTTCACAAGCAGTCCATGGAAAAAATGACCTTGTGCCTCCATTCTTATTAATTGCTATTTCATTTTCCTTGTTATGAAACGCTGCCGTCTGTCACGATCTGTCTGTGTTTTGTCTTGTCTTTTTCTGTCTTTGGTTTCCTGTTTTATTTTGAAAAGTGTTCACCTCCTGTTTTGCCTGTTGGTTTATGTCTGTTTTCCCTCCCTGATTACCCGATTGTGTTCACCTGGTGCCCTTGTGTTTTCTCCTCCCTGCTCACCTGTCTCTTGTTTGTTTGATTAGTCATGTGTGCATTTAGGTTCTGTGTTTTCTGTTAGTCTTTGTTAGTTGTTGTTGTTGGACTGTGTTCACTGGGAAGAGTTCTGTCTTTAAACCTTGAAATAAAGGTATTTTCTGTTCATCTGCATTTGGGTCCTGCTTGCCTCTCTCAACCCTGACACCGTCCATATATCAAAATCTTTCTCCCGAAAGCAAACACAATTCTTGTTAAATTCAGGTTCCTTGTAAGAGAAAAAAATACTGCTTTTTGCTTCTTTGAGAAATCCGGTAAAGAGTATTGAATCACACTTTGACCAAATATCCAGGCTGCCTGCTTTTAAAACCACAGAACACTAAAGAACCACACTATTGATACTTTTCACATTGTTAATAGCTGGAAATTAATTAATCATTTGAGAAGTAATACACTTTTTGTTGAATTATAGGACACAATATCAGCGATAGATGATTCAACTGAAATTATGAGTTGAAAACATGAGAAACTGGGTTATATTAATAACATATTCATTTTGAATGATAAAAGCCTTGAATATTAGTCATCTGGTGGAAAAAGAATCACACTGACATTTGCTGAGTGTTGGCACACTTTGTGTTATGCTTCATGCCTGATTAAAGTAGGAAAAAAACAGCTATTATGGATGCTTTAAAAGACCACATTCATTCAGGGTAACAGCTCATACCAATAGTTGCTGTGATTGTGACTCATAATTCATTCGCCCTGCTGAAGTGTCCTTGAGCTAACCCTTAAATCACTTCCAGCTCCACCAGAGACTCTGACCTCTGACCTCCCTGTGGATGGATGAAATGATTATTGCAAGCCAAGACAAATGAGAAAAGAGTTAGCTAGAGCACCCTGTGGTCTTGCTGCATCAATATCCACCGCTGTGAGACTGCTTCTCCAGGTAAGAGCGTTCGGCAGCTTAGGACGCCAAAGCTAGCTTGTTCTCGTTTTATTTGTGGTTTGATGAACAGAAAATTCATCAAATTCAGTGTAAGCGCAGGTAATATATCGATATTGTCATATGACACTAGATATCGTCTTAAATGTTCAATATGCTAATATTGTAAGTGCTGGTTTTAACAATGCGTTACAGTAAAGTGAGGTACTTTTCTGAAATGACCAATCTTTTCTATTATTTGACCTTATAAAAGAAATTCACATTACTGATGATTATTTATCAAAATTCTTAGATATTTTTTTCATATCGTCCAGCACTAATTCAGTGCAGGATTTTACAAAAGAATTCATGCAAAATGTAATTCAACAGCCAATTGTCCTCCCTTCATGTCCCATGAGGAACTCTCTGTAGAAATCAGGAGATATTAAATATTATACTGCAGTAGATTAGAGGGGAAGATCCAAGTTGTTATATCAGTGGTGTGTTAACTGCATGCAGTGTCACGAGCTTTGATCAGGTTTTGCCTCATGCCATCACAGATTGTAGATGACCTACTGACCGTCGAAGGAATGAGGAAGCCAGTGTGTGAGGGCTCTTTTTATTTCAGCATCAGATCTGACGTGCGTCCGGGACTTCTGCTGTGTTATGTATTTCACTCCACAGTGCAGCCAACACCCTGAACTAAATAACTGAATCACATCTAGGTCACACACACACGGGCCAGGCCCACAAACAATATATTATGAAACCCTTTTCTTCTTAACTCAAGTGAAGCCGCACCCAAATCTTGAACGTGACCTTTTGTTGTGAAAGCTTTTGTTGTAAAAGCTCAAGTCATGTGAATCAGTTATATAAAGAGGAAAGGGTCTCCACAAAATAAAATAAAAACGAGTTTGCAGCAGAACATGTAGCACTCAATCACATGACATTTAGTGAAACTTATTCATGTAGGGATCTTCACTCCTCAAAAGTCAGCTGAATACATTTTTGATTATTAGAGATAATAGTGTAGTACTGCAGCATCTTTCTTGCCACAAAAATAAGTTTAAGAGCCCTAAGAAGGGACCTTATTTTTTCATAAATGTCTTTATCGTGCCCCGGTGGTTCTGAGCCTGGAGCTACGGAGGACAATGACTCTGTGCTTTGGAGCAAAAGATCAGCGGCAGCAGCGAGGACGATGACGTCTTTAGCCTCAGTTATATAACTGGAGCTGAACATTTTGTCTGTCATAGTTACAAGGTTAGAGATGTTGACATGAATACCACTTATAGTCGAGAGTCATGCACTGAGACAGGCATTAACCATTCACTTTTTTTTTTAATATGTACCTAAAGGAATGTGAGGTTTCAATCCAAAACCTTTTAGACATTCAGATTAGCTAAACATGCCTGGTATGTCAAGTATGGAATAACTTTAACATGGATGAAAAAAGTGTAACATTGGGTATATCTCACACAGGCTCCGCCCTCTACTGGACTCTATGGGTACTACCTCTCAACCATACTATGCGAGCATTCATCAACTGAGATATCTATAACCGTAGCCGGTCCCATGGGGCGGGCCTACCTGAATGCGTGTGCAAGCCCACCGTATATAAGGCGGCCTCGCCTTCTGACTGTCATCATTTTCTCTTCAGCGAGCAAGGAAACAACTGAGTGCTAAGACGAGAAAAGACAAAAGAAAGTTTGAATCATGGGGCCCTCCACATCCCGGGACTGGAGAACAGGGGGGCCGACCTCATGTCAAGAGGCGGGCCCCTGCCAGGCGAGTGGGTGCTTCACCCGGAGGTGGTGAAGCAGATCTGGGCCCAGTTCGGGAGAGCGGAAGTGGACCTGTTCGCCAGCCGGCGCAACAGCCACTGTACCCTGTGGTTTTCCATGGCTCGGCGGGATAATCCACCCATGGCATTTGCACACGAGCCATGGCCAAGAAAGCTGCTCTACTCCTTTCCACCGGTACGCCTCATTCTCCCCCTCCTGGGGAGGGTAAGACAAGAATGTCTGTCAGTCATCCTATAGTGGCCCCAGATCACCGCTTGGCGCCGTGGTTCGCAGTGGTGACAGATGATGGTGGGCCAGCCCTGGGCGATTACGCAGTTCTGTGGGGCGATGTCTCAAGAGGCAGGTGCAATCGGGCCTTACCCACTCTGGGCCAACCTCAGGCTTGGCTCCTGAGAGGGACAGGCTGAGACAGGGGGGACTGTCTGACAAGGTTATTCAGACTATCCAGGCATCAAGAGCAGGATCCACCACAGCCTGTTACAGGCCAAAGTGGTTGGCATTCCAGCGATGGTGTGAAGAGGGGTGTCTACAGCCCCTATCGTGTACGTTGGGCTCTATTCTGTCCTACTTGCAGTTACTGTTGGACAGGGGGCTTGCTAATTCCATAATTAAAGTGTAGGCAGCAGCCATCTCATCCTGCCATGAGGGATTTGGCAGAAGGTCAGCCTCCAGTCTGCCGCTTATGTCGCGGTTTTTGCCTCCGCCCCGCAGTGGGACCTGCCGTTGGTGCTCGAGGCTCTGGTCACAGAACCATTTGAGCCTCTGGAGCTCTCCTCCCTGAAAGCACTGTCATGGAAGACAGCGTTGCTACTTGCCTTAACTTCGGCCAAGAGAGTGTCAGAGCTGACCGCTCTGTCGATGCACCCAAGTTGCTTAGTGACCGTAGCAGGGCGACACTCAGACCGAACCCCTCCTTTGTTCCCAAGAATCTAAGGAGCTCGTTCAGGTCAAGGGCTATTCAGTTAGGGGGCTTTAATCATCCACCCCATAGTGGGGCCAGGGAGGCTAAATTGCACCTCCTCTGCGTGTGCTAGCATGTTATGTGGAGCGCACGGCTGCCACTAGGCGCACTGAACAACTGTTTGTGTGCTTTGGGGGCGGCGTGGCCGGGAAAGCTCTGTCCAAGAAACGCCTGGCAGGATGGCTCTGCAAGTGCATCTCACATGCCTACGGGCAGGCGGGGAGAGCCTTCCCCACAGGGGTCCGTGCACACTCCACACGGGGTATGGCTGTGTCAACAGCCTTATTTAACGGAGTGAGTGTGGAGGACATTGCGGTGCAGTGGCTGTTAACCAAAAGCCGGTCAGGGGCAGTGTGGTGACTCAATGTTGTTGGACGACAGGGCGTTTAGGCATCAGGGCTCCAACCACTGTACCCATAGAGTCCAGTAGAGGGCGGGGCCTGTGTGAGATATAACGGTGGGTTACGTATTATAACCCTAGGAATATAAGCACAGGCGGAGCCCTCTACTCGGGGCCCTGTCTGTCCTATGCTGCTCGCTGAAGAGAAGTGTAGGATGACAGTCAGGAGGCGAGGCTGCCTTATGGTGGGCTTGCGCACGCATTCAGGCGCATTCAGGTAGGCCCGCCCCAGGGGGCCGGCTACGGTTATATATATCTGTTGATGAATGCTTGCATAGTATGGTTGAGAGGTAGTACCCATAGAGTCCAGTAGAGGGCTCCGCCTGTGCTTATACAACTGGGTTACAATACTTAACCCACCGTTTCACATTGAGGTATGTGAAAGACACTTCAATATAAAAATACTGGGATAAGCCACTATATCAATGGTGCTATTCCAAAAGGAACATACTGTTATAGCAAATTATAGAAAACAACAACACACCCATATAGGCTATATGTACCAAACGGAAAGCAAGTCCAAAGGCATCCAAGGACAAGTAGTTTTCCTATAACATTGAATTAACCTTTGCACCATGATTTCAAAAGTTTGAAATAGTTTCATAAAAATAAAATCCAAGATTAATTTATCAGACTTCCCTTAAGACAATATTAGCTGCATCTTGAGCTTCAGATAAAGCATTTCATTTGTATTTCTAAAAGAAAAATATACACTGACGTAAATGTGAGTAGATAAAATGTATTAATACAATGTAAATGCTAAAAATAGGCTGCTCATACTAGTACAGATGTTTAAAGTAAGTAGGGCTTAGTAATTTGCAGCCTACATAACTCAACCTGTTGTCATATCTGTCTCTAGTTCATGTGTTTCAGATAAATCATCATGGGCTGAACATTCAACATTCATTCTGTGTGGAGCGCCACTCTGGCTCCTTAAAGAGACAGAGGGTGGAAATGGACTCTTTGCCTTTGCACAGACTTATCCCATTTGTGCATGCCCAGTCACACTAAGCAGCTCGAACAATGTTCAGTTTAAGCTTGCAGGACATGGCCCAGTAACCTACTTTCCCCACAACATGCTCCGTAACATCAGAGAGCAGGCTGTGTCATCAGTTAACTAACATTCACCACAGCAGAGATTCAGCAAACACGACAGCAGTGCTGACGCAAAGAAGCAGAATACCAAGCACAGTTATTTCTCAGAGAAGAAAATGCCCATAAAGCCTCTATGTCATTGTAATCTTAAATGGTAAATACAGTGCTGTTCACTAATATTGCTGGCATACTAACAGGCATTCAAGAAAATGTAACGCGAAAAAGGGACAAAGACGGAGTAAATGGAAGAGGAAAGGAAAAGGGAAGAAATTGTCATAGAGATAATGAAGCTAATTGTGAAAAAGATTTTCATAATTGTCAAATGCTAATGGATAATTAGTCACAATTACCACATAATAGATCATAATTGTTTTAAAAAAAATCTGAAAATGGTAAGTTATTTTGAGACAAATTTGCAGCTTATATTATGAGTGAGCTTCACATAAATGTTATATACTAAACCTTGTTTATGAAACATAATCCAAATATAATAAAAATGTATATGATTGCCAGTTGCAAAAACATTAAACACTTTTTTTAATTCAAACAATGTTTAATTGTTTGTTTTTTTAATGTAAAATAATAATAATAATTATTATTATTATTATAATACATCCCAAAACATGAGCATGACTAAAGATAATAACTTAATCAACTCCAAATGGAAGAAACTAGTAATTGAAATGTATGGAATTGAGAAAACAACTATGAGAATTAGAAACAAAGTTCCTATTTGTGATGAAATTATTAATATTAATAATATATCCATTATTATGTTTTTTTTTCTCAATTAATTGTATTATTAATTTTTTTCCTTATTTGTCAAATGCTATGTAGGTCATTTCTATCTGTGTTTATTTGGTTATATGCTTTGTAAATAATTTCTTAAAATGCTCATAAAAATAAATAAATAAAAAAGGTATCTTATTTTATTGTTATTCTAGTACACTGGTGTTAGTATTACTTCTCATACACGTTATTTGTATAACTATTGGTTCATTTTCTATTGTCTTTGCAATTTACTTTTCTTTTTAAATTTATTTATTTGACTTAATTTATCTTACTTTATTGGGCACTGATTTAGTATTACTTCTTTTAATCTTAATATGTATTCCTCTGTTGTTGATTTTTCATATGCAGTTTTATTTTTTCAGCAATCTCTGCCACAATATTTGTCATCATCTTATCTTATGAGGAAGGTATTATTTTCCAAAGTGAACATATACAATGAGTGAGAGAGTAGTCAGTACAAGGCAGCCAAAGTACAGGAAGGATAAAGATCATGATTGACTCTTGCCTTCTGTTTCCATAGTGGCAGGCGTGTACCGATATAGAATACACTATGTAATCTAGCTCTCAATGTTAGATCGGATTTAGTGATGGGAATAAAAAAAACGGCTGAAGGCAGAGGAAGACAGCATGAGTCAAAAGGCTGGCCCAAATGTTTAGCAGCATGAGGTAAAAAGGGAGCATATGGAGCATACACCTCAGTTCAGCCAGTCATGGAACAGCCCATCCTGTCAGCACACATCCTCCTCATCACTATTCATGTATCATGCTAGGCCCAGCTCTGCACAGCATCCTCAGCGTGGGTATATGAAGATGCAGAACAATCTTTTGGACATCATTTGCACAATGGCTCCTTTTAACTACAAACATTAGCTTTGTTTTTGTCACATTATTATGTTGGTCGCTCAACAAAGTGACCCTGTTGCCATTGACTTGGATTTAAACAGGAATCCTGTGACGTCAAACTCCTCCTTGGTGTCTTTCAATCTCATATTCCAGCCTTTTTGCTCTTCATACACGAAGATGCTACCCTATTAGATGCATGATACTGCCATTTAGGCTTACATTTTATTATCCAAAAGTCATGTGTGATCATTGTTCAGATGTAATAGTGTGCACCAAACCAAGAGATGGTGTACAGGTAGCTGTATGTCAACACAATATAAATGTTCATTAGTCATAGACAGCATTACATTCACAGGATCCCTTCACACAGCACCAGATAATTAATAATACTTACAATAACATTACTATTGAAAACATTATAATAGATAGTAGATGGATAGATATACTTTATTAATCCCAAATTGGGAAATTCTTTAATATATATAATTATAAAGCACTTTGGCTAAAACATGAGAAAACCCTCATTCTCCATGAATTAGCTTAAGTGTTAAACAAAAGGTAATATCAACTGGCTAATGAAAAAATAAGTAGTTTTAAGTATTGAAAAGCAAATTCAGCTAAATTAAGACTTGTAGAAAGTGACAAATACAAGGAGTTTAATGTCAGATATCAAGAAAATCTGATTTGTAATAAGCGTGGTAACTTTATAAGTATACACACCGACACTGTGCACCGGTTTGTTGTTAGCACGTATGGCTTCCACACCAAGATGATAACTTACCTTATTATGTGGGAAATAACAGTCAGCGAGTCCAAACGGAGATATGTGTGGAAACCATAGAAACGGGTCTTTAACCGGCTAAGAAACGCGACGTAATTTATCCCAAAAAGATGCCCAGAGATCAAGTCCGCCCGGTAATGGGGACACACAGAGATCCTGACCCCTCGCTCTTTAAACTCTCATTAGAAACAGCGAGTCCTGTCCGCACACACAGATGAAGGCTGAATGGAGAGTTTCTCAGCAGCCAGAGTTGGACCACACTCAATCCCGCCCACTGGACTATAGCCCTACTAGTTATGTGATTGTGTGTCTGCCTTTCTAGTGGTGGTCGTTTGGATTTAAAAGATACCCAATTAAAAGGAATGTATTCTAACTGCCTGATCATGCAAAACAGGTTGTATACAACACTGAATAAATGTCACCGGTATTCCATATATGTAGATTACACTGATATGCTGTGATTGGTGTGAATCATGCCACCTTCTGCTCTCTGAGGCATGCTTGCGAACGCTATTAGCTGATCATCACATGTTATGTACATGAGCATGGGCTGAGTTCTGAAATTGTTAAAACAAATGCAGTGGTGAACTGTCAGTCCCACAGGCTTCAGATGATCCAACAGATGCTGCAGCGCCACCCTTATGTCAATCAGTGCAGTTCAGATCCTCAACTTGTATAATATGCTGCATAAAGTTGAAAGCCCTTCATTCAAAAATGTTCCTGAAAAATGAATGTCAGCAAAATGTGCTTAGTTTAGGCACATTATTCAGAAAGTAAGTGTTGTAAGGGGTCGAGGTGGATCTAAATGTTAGGTTGAGTATGTTTAGTAGATGAATCTACAATACTGATGCATATTTTATATACACGTATTCCCAAAGATATTGAAGTGACTGTTATTTTGTATATATTGATTGTTGTGTTTTTATCTTAATGTGTGCATATGTATAAATGTGTCTGTTGATTGTGTATATAGGCTATAGGATATACATATTTTAATATATATTTGGATTTTTGGGAAACGGTATTTCGATCTCTCTGTCTGTACACACAAACTAAAAGATTGACAATAAAATTGACTTTTTTTTTTATAACTGAATATGTTTTGTAGATGCACATTTTAGAAAAAGATTATTGTTTATTGACACCTATGTTCACAGATAATGGTATTTCCTGTGCTGTATGGTTGCATAGACAGGAAACAAACATTGAAAAATATATATTTATTTTAAAACTTGGATAACAATACTGAAAAGTTGTGAATTTACAAAGTATCTCCTTGGTCAATAGAACCCCTTTTTGTTTATTGGCCCCGTCGTAATATCTAAGGATGAATACAATTTAACAAAAATAAAAGAGAATCAGAGATAACCATTTCAAATTCATAAATGTACTGTGCATATGTATTAACACCATGAGAAATACATATCTTAAACCTTTGGCTACACACATTTTTTTTTTAAATTTAAACTGGACACCTATACAATATTTTCATATTGGTATGGAAACGTATTCAATGTTTCCTCACTCTAATTTAAAAAACAAAAGCATTGTAATGTGTATTTTTTTGACCGTGTAATACAGGAAAATAATTGTATCAAAACATAATTTATGTTGTAATCTGTTGTACTGATAATAATAAATATGAATGTTAAACCTGTAAAGAAAACAAACACACCGATATCGCACTGTTTCACTGGAGGGCGCTGACACAAAGCACCAGGTGGTCAGGGAACAACTTGAGAGAGGAGGCCATTCACGAGCCTGTTTTAGCTACACGCAACTAGCTACTGTTAGCTAGCCGGCGGCTAACGAGCAAGCTAAAACATCAGTTTGTCTTAATGTCGCCTGTCCTACCAAGTGATGGCAGGAGAACAGTATTCACAAACCGAAGCTGGTGAGTGCTGAGAGGCCATTTGGTCTGCGAGTAAAGATTTTGCATTCACACAGTTTACAGTTGTTTGTCAGCTAGCGCGCTAAGTACCCGAGTTCAACCTAACGTTAGCTCGGCTCAATAGCAACATTAGGTAGCACCATGCTAACAACACCTCTCTTTCTTTGCAGAACTTTATTACCTCATTGCCAGGTTTCTGCTGTCTGGACCTTGCAAAAAAGCAGCAAAGGTAACAACCTAAAATAAGCACAATATTAACTCATACTGGTTATAAATCGTCTAAATAAGTAGCTGTTGCTAGCAGCTAACGCTAACGGTGTGTGTTTGTTGTTAGGTTCTGATCGAGGAGCTGGAGGAGTATGAGGTAAGTTCAGCTGGTCCTTTCTGTTTTTATTCTCGTGCGTGTTTCCGTAATGATGCCTATCTGTTCGCTTTTGTGGAAACTTTTCAGTAATTTTTGGCCGGTATCATATAAAATAGCTTGTTGCCGAGCCGGGACGGTACTAGCCGTTGTGTGTCAATCTAACGCGTTGTTTTAAAAAAACTTTAGTTAATACCTGAACGATGGAGTTGGCATGGGAGAAATACAAACGGACCTTTCAAGACTGGGTGAGTGTGAATTTTCACAATTAACTTTTTTAATCAAATGAGGAGTGTAACATCTAATTTAATCGCCAATTGACTCGAAGCAGATGTGTATATTTATTTAGAATAACTACACAGAAAAGACGCGGTTGTCATGGGTTTATGTTTATTATTACACATTTTAACATTTATATAAGCATAGGCCCGTCGGTGATATATAGGCTTAGCTATTGTGCGGGCTAGTAGGAGGAGAATGGAGACGAGGGCGGGTTGTGATTTGCTGAGCCAGATCCACAGAGCTGTCGGTCTTCTGTAGTAGCCAATGAAAGCACAGTTGCCAGTGCGAGCGAACCAGAAGATTCGTCAGACTCTTTTGATTGGCTGTGAGCTTCTGTGTCCCTCCTCTTTCTTTACTTCTCCCTCCTTTTTATCAGTCCTGATTGTTAATCAACTACATTCCATTAGCAAGTATAAGTAGAAAGAGACTTAAGTGTTTTTTAAATTGTATCAACATCAAATCGGGCTTTTTTTAAATGATTGTGGCGCTGTCACATATTTCAACCACAGATATGTAATCTATATATTATAATATTTTGGGTTTGTTATTGAATGCTTATAATTTAGTTGTTTTATGACTTTGTAATAGCTGCTCTCACTCCTGCAGGTGACTTTAAACCAGCACATTCCTGCAGACTATCTGCTCCATGTTTGTCGGCGGATAGGTCCGCTTATAGAGAAGGAGATCCCACCTAGTGTTCCTGGAGTCCAAACACTTCTTGGACTTGGAAAACAGTCCTTGCTTCGTACCACCAAAAGTGGGTATTTAACTCATATCTGTATTTTTTTCTGTATTTACGGAAAGTCCAATACTGTTGTATTTATATAGATTTATTGTTTGTGTGGTTTGTTGCAAAAGTATCTGTTTCTTCATCAGTATCACACTTTCCTCAATATTTTTTTGTTCTCTAACCGTGTAATTAGGTTGCAGCCACAAAGTATGCAGTGGCTCAGCTGTCGCCGCACTGCACAGAGGACGTCCACCAGAACCTCCAGTCAGCATTGGCAACCCTCCCAATGTTGGTGTGTGAAACTTGTACTTTTTAATGCCCGAGACCTAATGAATGATGTCATCTTTAGCAGTGTGTGTTTCGCCCTTTTAATCATTCCTGTTTGTTTTCATATGCAGTGTCCATCATGGGCGCTCGCCAGGCCACAGGCAGAGCTCGTTTCAGCCAGGCCGTTCCGTCTTCCTCCTACCAACACATGAAGATACACAAACGTATCCTTGGCCACCTGTCTTCAGTCTACTGTGTAGCCTTTGACCGCACCGGCCGTCGGATATTTACGGTGAGTGTTGATTTCAGGTTCAGATGATTATTGCAAAACAACTTCATATATAGTATCTCACTAGTTGTTTTATGACATTTTTGCAAACCATTCTAGCAATAAGTTAAAAAAGACAAATTAGATATGGCACCTCTCTAACATCAGAGTTGAAGTGAGTAATTAAAAAATGCAGATCATATCCATATGGGATGTTCTAATCAGACGAACTTTAACGGGACAGTGTGCCTGCTTACATTTACAGGTTTTCTTTCGCATAGTTAAATAAACCGTGGGGTCTTATTTCATTACGAGTTGATTTCTATCAACACGTAATGTTGTATCCATGGATGTATAAACAGTAGTTCTACCGCAAAATTATTCTCCGTCGGGACTTCCTGCAACAACACCACGCCGTTATCGTGATTCTGATTGGCCAGAAGACATTAGCAAAGATGTTTTATTGAGAAGACGATCACTACGTGACAAAACATTTCAAAACATTTCAAAACCTTTTCTAGTCTTCGGCATTTCCAGACAAGCGGCTACTGAAATCAATCTTACTAACTGCTGTCTGCAATTTACTCGGTGGGAGGTGGCGGACTTTTTTTTTTTTTTTATCTTAGTAGTGCTCCAGAAGTTGCTTATAAAGTCACCATATAAGCTCTGCAACAACATAGTGACTCAAACTTAGCAAACTACTATGACATTTATAAAGAAATACAATTGTTATAATATACTGTGTACATGGTACGGTTATAAACTTGTTTCAACTTTTGACTGCTACAAAAATATATTTTATTCACGTGAAAAGAGTCGTTAAGTTGACATAAACGAGACTCACAATAACTTACAATCAGCTTTTTTGTTGACATTATAATGACACTCTTTGGTTGAAAACTGTCCTTATATGTTGCAAATGTCCTATGTGTTTTAGGGTTCTGATGACTGCCTGGTTAAAATCTGGGCCACAGATGACGGCCGCCTCCTGTCCACGCTCCGCGGCCACTCGGCAGAGATCTGTGACATGGCCGTCAACCATGAGAACACCTTCATCGCCTCAGCCAGCTGTGACAAAACCATCAGAGTGTGGTGCCTGCGTACCTGCGCACCCATCACGGTTCTGCAGGCCCACGCTGCCTCCATCACATCTATACAGGTAGGACTGATGCATTTTAATTGCTGAAATAGGGTTGAAACATATCAACATTGTTTTTGTTGCATCCAAAGATTCTATCAGTTCGATTTTCTGTACTTGTTCTGTACTCCATTGCCACTGTATTTGGTCACTTCTTGCCTGTGAATAACTAACACTGACTTTCTATCCCTAAGTTTTGTCCTGCCATCAAAGGGACAACGCGGTACCTGGCCTCCACCGGTGCAGACGGCATGGTGTGTTTCTGGAAGTGGCACTCGCTCAGCATGAAATTCCAGTAAGTGTTTGATATATCTGTCACTTACTTTTTTTTTGCTCTGCTGTTTCTTGCCGTGGAAAAACATACCTCTATTTCATGGGAATAACAGCTTTTGTCTTTGTCCTCTGTTCTTAGGGATCAACCAGTCAAGTTTGTTGAGCGTTCACGTCCAGGAGTACAGGTCTCCACTTCCTCTTTCAGCAGTGGTAAGTGTGTTTCCCTGCCTGGTGTCATTACGTGTCCCAGATGTATTTCCCTAATCTGCTGTGATAAGCAAAGCAACATCTGACAAAATCCACCTAACTTTTTACCTATTTTTTATTTTGTCAGCCATTAATAGAAGCAAGTTAATCCAACTATTTTGTGTTTTTGTACACTTTTATAGCAGTTAGCAGCATTAGCTTATTTTAAGAAATGAACAGAGACTCTCAGTTGTGGTGGTGGCAAAGTCTATAGGGGCTTGGCATGGCAACTGAAAGGTCACCAGTTCAAGTCCCGGCAAGACCAAGTGCTACCGAAGTGTCCCTGAGCAAGGCACCGTTCCCTATACTGCTCCCCGGGCGCCGCTCATAATGGCAGCCCACTGCTCCTAACACTATGATGGGTCAAATGCAGAGAAACCATTTCATGACATAGTACTACCTGTACTGTGTGTGTCATGACAATAAAAGTGCAAAAAAAAAGTTGAAAATGTCCTTTTTAGTGACACAATAACTGCTAAGAAACGAGTCATAATCAAGCAGTATATATAATCAGAATTATAATCAGAAACAGGTTTATTACCAGGTAGGTTGGCACGTACGAGGAATTTGACTTGGTGTTGTGGTGCATACATAAAAGTAAAACAACAATTAAACACAGATAGAAAACTATTTTAAGAAAACCATAATAACATAAAAAAATAGCAGTATTTACATTGAAATTGAATTGGAATAGAATATGTGCAGTAATAAAAAACAAGATATTGTATACATTGTGTGCTTATAAGGAATTAATGTATGTATTTGGATCATTGTAACATTTAAAAAAACTCAAGATTCTATGTTTGAACGATGGTAAATGTTTTTTCTAAGATACAAACATAATAAATAGAATATGGATATAAGGATATGTATTGTACACTGATTGTGTTCTTAACAGGTGGTATGTTCATGGCAACCGGTGGCACTGATCATCTGATCAGAGTCTACTACCTTGGTGGGGAAACTCCTGTGAAGGTCTCTGAGATGGATGCGCACACGGTAAGAAACCAAACACAGCAGCTGCATTATTTTTGGTCTTCTCTATTTAACTTATTTCAAACAAGATCTATCTGTAACCCAACCACATGTCTTCTTTTCCTGTTTTAGGATAAAGTTGTCGTCGTCCAATTTAGCAATAACAGCGACAGGTGAGTGTGTTTGCTGAGATCATATTCCTCATACAGTTTTTTTGTGGGGATTTCAAGCCTCTGACAGTGTTTATGTGTCCAGTCTAAGGTTTGTGAGCGGCAGTCGTGACGGTACAGCCAAGATCTGGCATTACCAGCAACAGGAGTGGAAGAGTGTCACTTTAGACATTAGTGCCAGGCTCCCCGGGTAAGAGAGGGATCAATATTCATGATGCCTTTTCTTCCTCTCTCTATAAGTGTTTCATGTCTGACGGCATATTTTCTTCCAGGAGTGCTGTCGCCAATGGAGATGATAAAACTAAGCTGGTGGTGACCATGGTGGCGTGGGACCGTGCAGACAGCACCGTCATCACAGCGGTATCAAACTACCTGCTCAAAGTGTGGAGCACCACCACGGGACAGCTGCTGCATGTCTTATCTGTGAGTAAATGAAGCAAGTACCGCATTAACAAAAGGCTGTTTTAACCTACCTAGTGATTTGAATGTTTGTTTTTTTCTGTTCAAAGGGTCATGACGACGAGTTGTTTGTGCTGGAGGCTCATCCATTTGACTCCCGCATCATGCTGTCTGCTGGCCACGATGGCAACATTTACATGTGGGACCTCGCCAAAGGAGCCAAGATCCGTAACTACTTCAACATGGTAATTGTTCTATGATGAAAATTACCCACCATTAGTCTTTTTTCTATTCTATCATTGAGATAACATTAAAATATGTTGTTTCCAGATTGAAGGGCAAGGCCACGGTGCTATTTTTGACTGCAAGTTCTCCACTGATGGACAGCATTTTGCCTGCACTGACTCACACGGCCATTTGCTCATCTTTGGCTTTGGCTGCAGCAGACGATATGAGAAGGTAATGGCACATGACTGTTGTTCAAAATCACTCTATAATTTCCTATTTTCTTTAAAGAGACTGGAATAAATAAAGTTAAACAGCATTGTCGATGATACACATACTTTTGTTCATATTTTCTTTAGAGACCCTACTTTTTGGGGTGTTCCATTTCCTGCACAAAAACTACAGAAAATGGAACACCCCATGCCAGAGAGAGTTTCTCTTCCACAACCCCCCCCCCCCCTGCCTGAAATGCCTCGGTTGTAGTCCTTTGTTTATTTCTGCAACATAGTGACATCACTATGTAACACATGCGCTTCTATTGGCTAGCGCTCCAACACATTGTACGTGATAGGCTAAGGGGCGGGACATCTCTAAGGGATTGACCAATCACAACATAGATGGTTGACCATCTAAGGCAAGGCAAGTTTATTTATATAGCACTTTTCAACACAAGGCAATTCAAAGTGCTTTACAAAAAACGAAAGACATTAAGAAAATGGCATTTAAAATCAGTCATTAAAAATAAAAGCTAATAAAATAAACATAAAAAGAAAAAATACATGGATAAAAGTTACAGTGCAGTCTAAGATATATGAATAGTTCAATTAAAAGTAGCGACAAAAAGAAAAGTCTTCAGCCTGGATTTAAAAGTAGTAAGAGTTGCAGCGGACCTGCAAGTTTCTGGGAGTTTGTTCCAGATATTTGGAGCATAATAACTGAACGCTGCTTTACCATGTTTAGTTCTGACTCTGGGGACAGAAAGCTGACCAGTCCCTGAAGACCTGAGAGATCTGGATGGTTCATAATTTAGCAGGAGGTCAGAAATGTAGCTAACCAGACTGGGCTCTGGTTTTAGACAGAGGGTGAAAAGAGGAGCTGCAGCACAGGCAGTATGAGAAAAATAAAGACCCTTTTGAACATTGAAGCATTTAAACATGTCCCAGTAGAGGAACAAAATAGAAATATATATATGAGCCTGCAATTAGTTTAATAGGGCCCCTTTAAATATTGTACAGATTAGGTATCATTATAATAAACACAAATGTATTCATGATTCCCTCCAGATTCCTGATCAGATGTTCTTCCACACGGACTACCGACCTCTCATCCGTGATGCTAATAACTACGTTCTGGATGAGCAGACGCAGCAGGCTCCACACCTCATGCCTTCACCCTTCCTGGTGGACATTGATGGGAATCCTCACCCTCCTCACTACCAGCGCCTGGTGCCAGGGAGAGAGCAGTGCCAGGAGGACCAGCTGGTACCCCAACTAGGATATATGGCTAACAGTAAACACATGCTCCCTTATTCTCTCACAACATTTACTCAAAATGCTTGCACACTTTTATCTTAGGAAGTTTAAACGTTTGACAAAATATTTTCTTTTTCTTCTGCTTAGGTGAGGGAGAGTTGGTTGAACAGGTACTTGGCCAGCAAACAGCAGAAAACAGAGAAAGCATTTTGGACAATCTGATCAGACAGTTGCAGGATGAGCAGGACGGGCGTGAGATCGAAGAGCCGCCGGCTGAAGGAGCGGAGGGTATGTTTGACTCAGGGTTTCCGTTAGCCGGTAATTACCGTTTTTTTAGCTGGTAAAATTGATTAAAAACCAGTCAATTCAAAACCTGCCAGTCAAAATGTCCGGTAATAATTAGGTCTTGATCGGCCGCCGGTCTTGATCGGCCGATATTCACTCTTAATAGTTTGATCGGTGCTCTCTATAAAGGCCGATCAGGAGAGTTGGATCTGATCGATATGGACATAAACGCGAGTGAATTATAACCAGGCGCGAGAGAGAGATCAGATGCTGAGTCTGACGATGGACACACGCAGCTCTACATGATCACCTGAAGCCCCGCCCACGGTTTAGCGAGCTGCATGAAATACAGACAGGCTGTCGAGAGAGAGACAAGGAGGGAGGGAGAGAGGAAAAAGAGAGGCTCCGGTTTCTCCCGTGTTATTATTCAAAGTTAATGTAAACTTTTGAATAATGTACTTTATCTACTTAAAGTATTTTGTTTGAATGTAATAATTATGTTTGTTGTTTGCGCATCATTTATTGAAAAATGAAAATTTCTGTTACAATTATAAACTGAAGCAATATAAAAATGACTCTGAAAAACTGAGTTTTAAACATCACACAATGGCTCCTTTTAACTACAAACATTAGCTTTGTTTTTGTCACATTATTATGTTGGTCGCTCAACAAAGTGACCCTGTTGCCATTGACTTGGATTTAAACAGGAATCCTGTGACGTCAACTCCTCCTTGGTGTCTTTCAATCTCATATTCCAGCCTTTTTGCTCTTCATACACGAAGATGCTACCCTATTAGATGCATGATACTGCCATTTAGGCTTACATTTTATCATCCAAAAGTCATGTGTGATCATTGTTCAGATGTAATAGTGTGCACCAAACCAAGAGATGGTGTACAGGTAGCTGTATGTCAACACAATATAAATGTTCATTAGTCATAGACAGCATTACATTCACAGGATCCCTTCACACAGCACCAGATAATTAATATACTTACAATAACATTACTATTGAAAACATTATAATAGATAGTATGGATAGATATACTTTATTAATCCCAAATTGGGAAATTCTTTAATATATATAATTATAAAGCACTTTGGCTAAAACATGAGAAAACCCTCATTCTCCATGAATTAGCTTAAGTGTTAAACAAAGGTAATATCAACTGGCTAATGAAAAAATAAGTAGTTTTAAGTATTGAAAAGCAATTCAGCTAAATTAAGACTTGTAGAAAGTGACAAATACAAGGAGTTTAATGTCAGATATCAAGAAAATCTGATTTGTAATAAGCGTGGTAACTTTATAAGTATACACACCGACACTGTGCACCGGTTTGTTGTTAGCACGTATGGCTTCCACACCAAGATGATAACTTACCTTATTATGGGGAAATAACAGTCAGCGAGTCCAAACGGAGATATGTGTGGAAACCATAGAAACGGGTCTTTAACCGGCTAAGAAACGCGACGTAATTTATCCCAAAAAGATGCCCAGAGATCAAGTCCGCCCGGTAATGGGGACACACAGAGATCCTGACCCCTCGCTCTTTAAACTCTCATTAGAAACAGCGAGTCCTGTCCGCACACACAGATGAAGGCTGAATGGAGAGTTTCTCAGCAGCCAGAGTTGGACCACACTCAATCCCGCCCACTGGACTATAGCCCTACTAGTTATGTGATTTGTGTCTGCCTTTCTAGTGGTGGTCGTTTGGATTTAAAAGATACCCAATTAAAAGGAATGTATTCTAACTGCCTGATCATGCAAAACAGGTTGTATACAACACTGAATAAATGTCACCGGTAGTATCCATATATGTAGATTACACTGATATGCTGTGATTGGTGTGAATCATGCCACCTTCTGCTCTCTGAGGCATGCTTGCGAACGCTATTAGCTGATCATCACATGTTATGTACATGAGCATGGGCTGAGTTCTGAAATTGTTAAAACAAATGCAGTGGTGAACTGTCAGTCCCACAGGCTTCAGATGATCCAACAGATGCTGCAGCGCCACCCTTATGTCAATCAGTGCAGTTCAGATCCTCAACTTGTATAATATGCTGCATAAAGTTGAAAGCCCTTCATTCAAAAATGTTCCTGAAAAATGAATGTCAGCAAAATGTGCTTAGTTTAGGCACATTATTCAGAAAGTAAGTGTTGTAAGGGTCGAGTGGATCTAAATGTTAGGTTGAGTATGTTTAGTAGATGAATCTACAATACTGATGCATATTTTATATACACGTATTCCCAGAGATATTAAAGTGACTGTTATTTTGTATATATTGATTGTTGTGTTTTATTTATGTCTTAATGTGTGCATTTATAAAAATGTGTCTGTTGATTGTGTATATAGGCTATAGGATATACATATTTTAATATATATTTGGATTTTTGGGAAACGGTATTTCGATCTCTCTGTCTGTACACACAAACTAAAAGATTGACAATAAAATTGACTTTTTTTTTTTATAACTGAATATGTTTTGTAGATGCACATTTTAGAAAAAGATTATTGTTTATTGACACCTATGTTCACAGATAATGGTATTTCCTGTGCTGTATGGTTGCATAGACAGGAAACAAACATTGAAAAATATATATTTATTTTAAAACTTGGATAACAATACTGAAAGTTGTGAATTTACAAGTATCTCCTGGTTCAATAGACCCCTTTTTTGTTTATTGGCCCCGTCGTAATATCTAAGGATGAATACAATTTAACAAAAATAAAAGAGAATCAGAGATAACCATTTCAAATTCATAAATGTACTGTGCATATGTATTAACACCATGAGAAATACATATCTTAAACCTTTGGCTACACACATTTTTTTTTAAATTTAAACTGGACACCTATACAATATTTTCATATTGGTATGGAAACGTATTCAATGTTTCCTCACTCTAATTTAAAAAACAAAAGCATTGTAATGTGTATTTTTTTGACCGTGTAATACAGGAAAATAATTGTATCAAAACATAATTTATGTTGTAATCTGTTGTACTGATAATAATAAATATGAATGTTAAACCTGTAAAGAAAACAAACACACCGATATCGCACTGTTTCACTGGAGGGCGCTGACACAAAGCACCAGGTGGTCAGGGAACAACTTGAGAGAGGAGGCCATTCACGAGCCTGTTTTAGCTACACGCAACTAGCTACTGTTAGCTAGCCGGCGGCTAACGAGCAAGCTAAAACATCAGTTTGTCTTAATGTCGCCTGTCCTACCAAGTGATGGCAGGAGAACAGTATTCACAAACCGAAGCTGGTGAGTGCTGAGAGGCCATTTGGTCTGCGAGTAAAGATTTTGCATTCACACAGTTTACAGTTGTTTGTCAGCTAGCGCGCTAAGTACCCGAGTTCAACCTAACGTTAGCTCGGCTCAATAGCAACATTAGGTAGCACCATGCTAACAACACCTCTCTTTCTTTGCAGAACTTTATTACCTCATTGCCAGGTTTCTGCTGTCTGGGACCTTGCAAAAAGCAGCAAGGTAACAACCTAAAATAAGCACAATATTACCTCATAATGGTTATAAATCGTCTAAATAAGTAGCTGTTGCTAGCAGCTAACGCTAACGGTGTGTGTTTGTTGTTAGGTTCTGATCGAGGAGCTGGAGGAGTATGAGGTTAAGTTCAGCTGGTCCTTTCTGTTTTTATTCTCGTGCGTGTTTCCGTAATGATGCCTATCTGTTCGCTTTTGTGGAAACTTTTCAGTAATTTTTGGCCGGTATCATATAAAATAGCTTGTTGCCGAGCCGGGACGGTACTAGCCGTTGTGTGTGTCAATCTAACGCGGCTTGTTTAAAAAACTTTAGTTAATACCTGAACGATGGAGTTGCATGGGAGAAATACAAACGGACCTTTCAAGACTGGGTGAGTGTGAATTTTCACAATTAACTTTTTTAATCAAATGAGGAGTGTAACATCTAATTTAATCGCCAATTGACTCGAAGCAGATGTGTATATTTATTTAGAATAACTACACAGAAAAGACGCGGTTGTCATGGGTTTATGTTTATTATTACACATTTTAACATTTATATAAGCATAGGCCCGTCGGTGATATATAGGCTTAGCTATTGTGCGGGCTAGTAGGAGGAGAATGGAGACGAGGGCGGGTTGTGATTTGCTGAGCCAGATCCACAGAGCTGTCGGTCTTCTGTAGTAGCCAATGAAAGCACAGTTGCCAGTGCGAGCGAACCAGAAGATTCGTCAGACTCTTTTGATTGGCTGTGAGCTTCTGTGTCCCTCCTCTTTCTTTACTTCTCCCTCCTTTTTATCAGTCCTGATTGTTAATCAACTACATTCCATTAGCAAGTATAAGTAGAAAGAGACTTAAGTGTTTTTTAAATTGTATCAACATCAAATCGGGCTTTTTTTAAATGATTGTGGCGCTGTCACATATTTCAACCACAGATATGTAATCTATATATTATAATATTTTGGGTTTGTTATTGAATGCTTATAATTTAGTTGTTTTATGACTTTGTAATAGCTGTCTCTCACTCCTGCAGGTGACTTTAAACCAGCACATTCCTGCAGACTATCTGCTCCATGTTTGTCGGCGGATAGGTCCGCTTATAGAGAAGGAGATCCCACCTAGTGTTCCTGGAGTCCAAACACTTCTTGGACTTGGAAAACAGTCCTTGCTTCGTACCACCAAAAGTGGGTATTTAACTCATATCTGTATTTTTTTCTGTATTTACGGAAAGTCCAATACTGTTGTATTTATATAGATTTATTGTTTGTGTGGTTTGTTGCAAAAGTATCTGTTTCTTCATCAGTATCACACTTTCCTCAATATTTTTTTGTTCTCTAACCGTGTAATTAGGTTGCAGCCACAAAGTATGCAGTGGCTCAGCTGTCGCCGCACTGCACAGAGGACGTCCACCAGAACCTCCAGTCAGCATTGGCAACCCTCCCAATGTTGGTGTGTGAAACTTGTACTTTTTAATGCCCGAGACCTAATGAATGATGTCATCTTTAGCAGTGTGTGTTTCGCCCTTTTAATCATTCCTGTTTGTTTTCATATGCAGTGTCCATCATGGGCGCTCGCCAGGCCACAGGCAGAGCTCGTTTCAGCCAGGCCGTTCCGTCTTCCTCCTACCAACACATGAAGATACACAAACGTATCCTTGGCCACCTGTCTTCAGTCTACTGTGTAGCCTTTGACCGCACCGGCCGTCGGATATTTACGGTGAGTGTTGATTTCAGGTTCAGATGATTATTGCAAAACAACTTCATATATAGTAATCTCACTAGTTGTTTTATGACATTTTTGCAAACCATTCTAGCAATAAGTTAAAAAAGACAAATTAGATATGGCACCTCTCTAACATCAGAGTTGAAGTGAGTAATTAAAAAATGCAGATCATATCCATATGGGATGTTCTAATCAGACGAACTTTAACGGGACAGTGTGCCTGCTTACATTTACAGGTTTTCTTTCGCATAGTTAAATAAACCGTGGGGTCTTATTTCATTACGAGTTGATTTCTATCAACACGTAATGTTGTATCCATGGATGTATAAACAGTAGTTCTACCGCAAAATTATTCTCCGTCGGGACTTCCTGCAACAACACCACGCCGTTATCGTGATTCTGATTGGCCAGAAGACATTAGCAAAGATGTTTTATTGAGAAGACGATCACTACGTGACAAAACATTTCAAAACATTTCAAAACCTTTTCTAGTCTTCGGCATTTCCAGACAAGCGGCTACTGAAATCAATCTTACTAACTGCTGTCTGCAATTTACTCGGTGGGAGGTGGCGGACTTTTTTTTTTTTTTTATCTTAGTAGTGCTCCAGAAGTTGCTTATAAAGTCACCATATAAGCTCTGCAACAACATAGTGACTCAAACTTAGCAAACTACTATGACATTTATAAAGAAATACAATTGTTATAATATACTGTGTACATGGTACGGTTATAAACTTGTTTCAACTTTTGACTGCTACAAAAATATATTTTATTCACGTGAAAAGAGTCGTTAAGTTGACATAAACGAGACTCACAATAACTTACAATCAGCTTTTTTGTTGACATTATAATGACACTCTTTGGTTGAAAACTGTCCTTATATGTTGCAAATGTCCTATGTGTTTTAGGGTTCTGATGACTGCCTGGTTAAAATCTGGGCCACAGATGACGGCCCGCCTCCTGTCCACGCTCCGCGGCCACTCGGCAGAGATCTGTGACATGGCCGTCAACCATGAGAACACCTTCATCGCCTCAGCCAGCTGTGACAAAACCATCAGAGTGTGGTGCCTGCGTACCTGCGCACCCATCACGGTTCTGCAGGCCCACGCTGCCTCCATCACATCTATACAGGTAGGACTGATGCATTTTAATTGCTGAAATAGGGTTGAAACATATCAACATTGTTTTTGTTGCATCCAAAGATTCTATCAGTTCGATTTTCTGTACTTGTTCTGTACTCCATTGCCACTGTATTTGGTCACTTCTTGCCTGTGAATAACTAACACTGACTTTCTATCCCTAAGTTTTGTCCTGCCATCAAAGGGACAACGCGGTACCTGGCCTCCACCGGTGCAGACGGCATGGGTGTGTTTCTGGAAGTGGCACTCGCTCAGCATGAAATTCCAGTAAGTGTTTGATATATCTGTCACTTACTTTTTTTTTGCTCTGCTGTTTCTTGCCGTGGAAAAACATACCTCTATTTCATGGGAATAACAGCTTTTGTCTTTGTCCTCTGTTCTTAGGGATCAACCAGTCAAGTTTGTTGAGCGTTCACGTCCAGGAGTACAGGTCTCCACTTCCTCTTTCAGCAGTGGTAAGTGTGTTTCCCTGCCTGGTGTCATTACGTGTCCCAGATGTATTTCCCTAATCTGCTGTGATAAGCAAAGCAACATCTGACAAAAATCCACCTAACTTTTTACCTATTTTTTATTTTGTCAGCCATTAATAGAAGCAAGTTAATCCAACTATTTTGTGTTTTTGTACACTTTTATAGCAGTTAGCAGCATTAGCTTATTTTAAGAAATGAACAGAGACTCTCAGTTGTGGTGGTGGCAAAGTCTATAGGGGCTTGGCATGGCAACTGAAAGGTCACCAGTTCAAGTCCCGGCAAGACCAAGTGCTACCGAAGTGTCCCTGAGCAAGGCACCGTTCCCTATACTGCTCCCCGGGCGCCGCTCATAATGGCAGCCCACTGCTCCTAACACTATGATGGGTCAAATGCAGAGAAACCATTTCATGACATAGTACTACCTGTACTGTGTGTGTCATGACAATAAAAGTGCAAAAAAAAAGTTGAAAATGTCCTTTTTAGTGACACAATAACTGCTAAGAAACGAGTCATAATCAAGCAGTATATATAATCAGAATTATAATCAGAAACAGGTTTATTACCAGGTAGGTTGGCACGTACGAGGAATTTGACTTGGTGTTGTGGTGCATACATAAAAGTAAAACAACAATTAAACACAGATAGAAAACTATTTTAAGAAAACCATAATAACATAAAAAAATAGCAGTATTTACATTGAAATTGAATTGGAATAGAATATGTGCAGTAATAAAAAACAAGATATTGTATACATTGTGTGCTTATAAGGAATTAATGTATGTATTTGGATCATTGTAACATTTAAAAAAACTCAAGATTCTATGTTTGAACGATGGTAAATGTTTTTTCTAAGATACAAACATAATAAATAGAATATGGATATAAGGATATGTATTGTACACTGATTGTGTTCTTAACAGGTGGTATGTTCATGGCAACCGGTGGCACTGATCATCTGATCAGAGTCTACTACCTTGGTGGGGAAACTCCTGTGAAGGTCTCTGAGATGGATGCGCACACGGTAAGAAACCAAACACAGCAGCTGCATTATTTTTGGTCTTCTCTATTTAACTTATTTCAAACAAGATCTATCTGTAACCCAACCACATGTCTTCTTTTCCTGTTTTAGGATAAAGTTGTCGTCGTCCAATTTAGCAATAACAGCGACAGGTGAGTGTGTTTGCTGAGATCATATTCCTCATACAGTTTTTTTGTGGGGATTTCAAGCCTCTGACAGTGTTTATGTGTCCAGTCTAAGGTTTGTGAGCGGCAGTCGTGACGGTACAGCCAAGATCTGGCATTACCAGCAACAGGAGTGGAAGAGTGTCACTTTAGACATTAGTGCCAGGCTCCCCGGGTAAGAGAGGGATCAATATTCATGATGCCTTTTCTTCCTCTCTCTATAAGTGTTTCATGTCTGACGGCATATTTTCTTCCAGGAGTGCTGTCGCCAATGGAGATGATAAAACTAAGCTGGTGGTGACCATGGTGGCGTGGGACCGTGCAGACAGCACCGTCATCACAGCGGTATCAAACTACCTGCTCAAAGTGTGGAGCACCACCACGGGACAGCTGCTGCATGTCTTATCTGTGAGTAAATGAAGCAAGTACCGCATTAACAAAAGGCTGTTTTTAACCTACCTAGTGATTTGAATGTTTGTTTTTTTCTGTTCAAAGGGTCATGACGACGAGTTGTTTGTGCTGGAGGCTCATCCATTTGACTCCCGCATCATGCTGTCTGCTGGCCACGATGGCAACATTTACATGTGGGACCTCGCCAAAGGAGCCAAGATCCGTAACTACTTCAACATGGTAATTGTTCTATGATGAAAATTACCCACCATTAGTCTTTTTTCTATTCTATCATTGAGATAACATTAAAATATGTTGTTTCCAGATTGAAGGGCAAGGCCACGGTGCTATTTTTGACTGCAAGTTCTCCACTGATGGACAGCATTTTGCCTGCACTGACTCACACGGCCATTTGCTCATCTTTGGCTTTGGCTGCAGCAGACGATATGAGAAGGTAATGGCACATGACTGTTGTTCAAAATCACTCTATAATTTCCTATTTTCTTTAAAGAGACTGGAATAAATAAAGTTAAACAGCATTGTCGATGATACACATATTTTTGTTCATATTTTCTTTAGAGACCCTACTTTTTGGGGTGTTCCATTTCCTGCACAAAAACTACAGAAAATGGAACACCCCATGCCAGAGAGAGTTTCTCTTCCACAACCCCCCCCCCCCCCCTGCCTGAAATGCCTCGGTTGTAGTCCTTTGTTTATTTCTGCAACATAGTGACATCACTATGTAACACATGCGCTTCTATTGGCTAGCGCTCCAACACATTGTACGTGATAGGCTAAGGGGCGGGACATCTCTAAGGGATTGACCAATCACAACATAGATGGTTGACCATCTAAGGCAAGGCAAGTTTATTTATATAGCACTTTTCAACACAAGGCAATTCAAAGTGCTTTACAAAAAACGAAAGACATTAAGAAAATGGCATTTAAAATCAGTCATTAAAAATAAAAGCTAATAAAATAAACATAAAAAGAAAAAATACATGGATAAAAGTTACAGTGCAGTCTAAGATATATGAATAGTTCAATTAAAAGTAGCGACAAAAAGAAAGTCTTCAGCCTGGATTTAAAAGTAGTAAGAGTTGCAGCGGACCTGCAAGTTTCTGGGAGTTTGTTCCAGATATTTGGAGCATAATAACTGAACGCTGCTTTACCATGTTTAGTTCTGACTCTGGGGACAGAAAGCTGACCAGTCCCTGAAGACCTGAGAGATCTGGATGGTTCATAATTTAGCAGGAGGTCAGAAATGTAGCTAACCAGACTGGGCTCTGGTTTTAGACAGAGGGTGAAAAGAGGAGCTGCAGCACAGGCAGTATGAGAAAAATAAAGACCCTTTTGAACATTGAAGCATTTAAACATGTCCCAGTAGAGGAACAAAATAGAAATATATATATATGAGCCTGCAATTAGTTTAATAGGGCCCCTTTAAATATTGTACAGATTAGGTATCATTATAATAAACACAAATGTATTCATGATTCCCTCCAGATTCCTGATCAGATGTTCTTCCACACGGACTACCGACCTCTCATCCGTGATGCTAATAACTACGTTCTGGATGAGCAGACGCAGCAGGCTCCACACCTCATGCCTTCACCCTTCCTGGTGGACATTGATGGGAATCCTCACCCTCCTCACTACCAGCGCCTGGTGCCAGGGAGAGAGCAGTGCCAGGAGGACCAGCTGGTACCCCAACTAGGATATATGGCTAACAGTAAACACATGCTCCCTTATTCTCTCACAACATTTACTCAAAATGCTTGCACACTTTTATCTTAGGAAGTTTAAAACGTTTGACAAAATATTTTCTTTTTCTTCTGCTTAGGTGAGGGAGAGTTGGTTGAACAGGTACTTGGCCAGCAAACAGCAGAAAACAGAGAAAGCATTTTGGACAATCTGATCAGACAGTTGCAGGATGAGCAGGACGGGCGTGAGATCGAAGAGCCGCCGGCTGAAGGAGCGGAGGGTATGTTTGACTCAGGGTTTCCGTTAGCCGGTAATTACCGTTTTTTTTAGCTGGTAAAATTGATTAAAAAACCAGTCAATTCAAAACCTGCCAGTCAAAATGTCCGGTAATAATTAGGTCTTGATCGGCCGCCGGTCTTGATCGGCCGATATTCACTCTTAATAGTTTGATCGGTGCTCTCTATAAAGGCCGATCAGGAGAGTTGGATCTGATCGATATGGACATAAACGCGAGTGAATTATAACCAGGCGCGAGAGAGAGATCAGATGCTGAGTCTGACGATGGACACACGCAGCTCTACATGATCACCTGAAGCCCCGCCCACGGTTTAGCGAGCTGCATGAAATACAGACAGGCTGTCGAGAGAGAGACAAGGAGGGAGGGAGAGAGGAAAAAGAGAGGCTCCGGTTTCTCCCGTGTTATTATTCAAAGTTAATGTAAACTTTTGAATAATGTACTTTATCTACTTAAAGTATTTTGTTTGAATGTAATAATTATGTTTGTTGTTTGCGCATCATTTATTGAAAAATGAAAATTTCTGTTACAATTATAAACTGAAGCAATATAAAAATGACTCTGAAAAACTGAGTTTTAAACATCAGCATATCCGGTCATAGTCCGGTAATTACCTGCTAATGGAAACTCTGCTACACAATTCTTATTCTTATTATTATTGAAACATGACCGGTAAGTTTCAAATTTGTCCGTTAAATTAATTCTTTCCGGACACTTGACCGGCAAGAAAAATTCCTAGCGGAAACCCTGGTTTGACTTTACATTATGTAAACAAACTTTTCTTAGTTTTATTTGTTGTGATGCAGTGTATAATGGTAGGTTCACACAAAATGCAGAAGTGCTCAATCTTCTGTGACAGTTTTAGCTTCTCTTTTATTTCTCCTTGTGCCGCGAGCAAAAATAGAGAAAAAAACACCACTGATAATCTACTTGTATAAGTTGTATTATATGTTGTATAAATAATTGTATTTAAATTATCGATGACAATATGCTTCCCATGCATGCTAGAGCTCTGACTTTCCTCCCTATTGCCTACTTTTCTCCTAGTATTTTAATTGTCCATGACCCCCTCCCTCATCCCCCACATAATTGAATTCCAAAATACATCCATTATATTTATTTTAAATAGTGCCACTTACTTATTCCAGATAAATCCTGTTGCAACGGTTGGTTCTTGGTTCGTCTAATGTCATTTATGTACCTTTTTTAAGTATTTTAGTTATGAAAGAGATTATATATACCGTACTTTTCGGACTATAAAGTGCACCTGCATATGAGCCGCAGCAGCTAAATTGTCCGTCTGTCTTGCTCTCGTTCTGTCTCTCGGTTCCACTTTTACTTTGGCGCGCTACCTGTCTCACTCTTTTCCGGCCTCCAGCTTTTCCTGCTGGAGCCCGCCGCTTAAAGGTGGCGGGCGGGGACCGGTCATAGAGCCCATAGCGTTAAAGGTGGTTAATTTTACCTGTAAAATCCATAGATCTAGGAGGTTCCCTAGTGGCCGTTAGCTGTACAAACAAAATGGGGGGGAAAAAGTTGCGGCTTATAGTCCGAAAAGTACGGTATTCCATACAGAGTGTGACTACTAGATTTTAAAGAGTTACCATCTATTTACAAAAAGGCCATATTTCCTAAGTAACATCTTGCCATAACGAACAATTTTCATCTCGATTCTTAGAAGGAAACGAGGCAGAGGGGGAGGCCTCCTCTGTGGCTGGTACCCCCCGCAGGAGTGGGCAGGTGGACGGGGTGTGGCAGATGCAGCATAACGTCCTGCCGAGTCAGGTGGCCACCGAAAGGGACCTGCTGGCCTGGAGCCGCAGGGTGATGGTCAATGAGGTGCCGCGTGGGATCTCCAGGTGAGGCAGACAGAAAGACTTTTTATTGGATGTGAGGATATCACAGAAAGATTATATCAGTGAAATTGCTTTTTTATTAATTATGTATTTTTCATGATGAATTTCTTATTAGATCTGTGGAGCAGTGCAGAAAAGCCAAAGGCGACATGGAATGTTCTCTTTACAACGCAGAGAGGCGGAAGAAGCCAGTGTCCTGCACACCAATGGTACACTACTTTTAACCTCAGTTATTTTTACAACTAAATACTATCTATTGTTGCCAATTCATTTCTGTTTTACTTGTCTTCAACCTTCCTTACGTACTTTATAGAGCGATCAGCCGACTTCTCGCCTACGATCGCTGCGGCCGTCCAAGAAAAAGCAGCAGCGCCATGCCTATCAGACCCGCTCGGCTCAAGTCCGTCGTCCTCGGAGGAGTCGAAATTCCAGCAACCGACTTGAAACTGAGAGCCAGGTGGACTCTGACAGCGAAGGAAATGTACGTTCCCTCTTTCTACTCTTGATGTCCAAACATGACATGTCCAGTAGAGCACCGTCTGTTAACTACCATTCAGAATAATACAATTGGCTGTTTGTATTTCTATTGACAGGTAGCAGAGCAGGCGGAGCAAAGCGAAGCGTCCTCTGATGGTGAAGCTCAGTGGCAGAATGAAAGCAGCTCCGGGTAAATATCTTCTGACGGAGAAGTGTGTTTTCTAAATGCAGTAATGATCACTAATCTAACATAATATCTCTTTCATTCTCAGTGACTCCTCCAGTGAGTATTCTGATTGGACAGCCGATGCTGGGATCAACCTGCAGCCGCCGAAGCGACCAACCAGGAGGCCCGTACAGCCCCGGGGTTACAGCAGCTCGGAGGAGGAGGAAGAAGAGGAGGAGGAGGAGGAGGAGGAGGAGGAAGGAGATGGCAAGGCAAAGGAGCCCAGGAAGAAGGACAACGAGAAAAAGAAGAAGCCTAAGGAGACCAAACAGGTAACATGACCTCCTTAAAACATCTTCACCTCACAGTACAGGAGGAATTCTGTACTTCAACATGTTTCTCATTGCTTAATGCCAGAAACCCACGTCCTCTCTGGCTGGACTTGATGCAGAGGAGTGGCTTCCACCAGCATGGATAATGGAGACCGTCCCACATCGCTCTCCTTTTGTTCCACAAATGGGAGATGAGGTAAAGTTTTTCACTGTCTGAAAACTGAAATAACGGTTCATAACATGCGTTTTTGACAACATCTCTCATGTCTTCCTCCAGCTCGTCTACTTCAAACAGGGCCACCAGGCGTATGTCCGCGCTGTCCGCAGGGCCAAGGCTTACAGCATCAACCCTCAGAAGCAGCCGTGGAACAGACTCGACCTCAGGGTGAGGAGCAGCCTGTGTAGTGAACGTGTTCCGTTAGACAAGAGTCTGAACACAGCCGCCACATGTTGTCATTTCTGAAGACGGCAATGGGATGTACTTTCCTTGGCCAAGGGAAAGATTGGCAGAGCTTAACTTTGTGTTTCTTCTGCCTCCTCAGGACCAAGAATCTGTGAAGGTGGTTGGAATTAAATATGAAGTTGGACCTCCCACCCTCTGCTGCCTAAAGCTGGCTTTCGTGGACTCAGTCTCAGGGAAGATGACCAGTGAATCTTTCTCCTTAAAGTAAGCAACATAGTAATATCATATTATTTTATATTAACAAAATCTAAATTAAAGCATGCCTGCATTTAATTAAATGTTTAATTCCCACACTCTAAAGGTACCATGACATGCCAGATGTCATAGATTTTCTGGTACTTCAGCAGTTTTACAACGAAGCTAAAGAGCACAACTGGCAACCAGGTGAGTGTTCACATAAATACAAAACACAGCATTTGATCCAAAAAACATACAACAAATATGTATAACATAAGACATTTAGAAAAGTGGAAACAGTGCAATAGGCGCTTTCACACCGCAGTACTTTTCCCACAAAGGTTCATCAGAACTTAGTTCATGAGAACTCTTTACTTCTGGGACTCCCAGCAGCTTCTACTGAAGCCTTCCGAGTAAATCGCCAGAACGCCGACACCTCCTAATCTCCGCCGCTCCCATGTTTTATTTTGTGTTGCCATAAGTTAGTCTCTCTGCGTTTCTGCGCTGGGCTAATGCTAATGCTAATAATAGGATAATAAAATGGCGGCTTCATAAAACTTTTTGGGAGTTTTACGGGGCGTGGTTTGCATTCCGCCCAGCCAATCAGACATAGGAACCTTTTTCTCCCACGAAAGTCCCACGGAAAAGGGGGTAAAAAGGTTCTCATGAACTAATTTTAGTTCCGGATTTTTTGGGTGTGTTGGTGAACACAACAATTCGGAACTAAAGTGGGAAAAGTACTGCGGTGTGAACGTGCCTTTTGCATTCAGTTTTCAAACCAGCTCCACTGAGGCTTACTTAAAACCTTAACAGTGATATATGGTGTTGGTATACTGTTGTTCGTTATAGACTATGGGACTTTAGATATCCTGTTTGTTGACAAAAGCTGATATTCTTCATTTATAGTTTGAAAGGGTTTTAATTTAATATCACCAGCCACAGAAACAAATATCTCTTTAACAGATCTGTAGCTGTCTATCTGAATGTGATTATTGTGATGAAGAGTGTTCTGTCCTCTCCGCCCTTCTCTCTCCAGGTATGAGGTTCCGCAGCATCATTGACGACGCCTGGTGGTTTGGCTCCGTGGAGGACCAGGAGCCTCTGCAGCTGGAGTATCCAGACAGCCTGTTTCAGTGCTTTGCAGTGAAGTGAGTCAGTTTCTCTGCAGTGTTTGTAGCGGGTGTACGAGTAACCTGCTCCAACAGTGCTCTCTGTTAATCCCATGCCCTCCCACAGAATCTCACTTTTCTTAAGGATTATGGAATTATTGTTTTATTTTCTTGTTTCTACAGGTGGGATAATGGTGAGCGGGAGAAAATGAGTCCCTGGGACATGGAGCCTATCCCTGAAGAAGGTCAGTGGTATTATTAATATGAGAATCAACTGGTTAGAAAACCTTTATTAGATAACAGGAAATTATGGCGAGAGATTTAATAAAGTTGAAAGATAATCAATCTATACACTTTTTTTAAAATCTCCAGCAAAACAACATATGAATATACATACTGTATAGATTTACGAAATATTTGTAAAGATATTATTGTTATTGGAAATGTACTACCAAGGCTGCATTTAACTGGGATACAGTGAAATGCCTCTCATTTCCTTATTTTATTATCTTCTCAGTAACTAAAATGTTAAAACATTATTTAACTAACTTAATACTTTTTCTTCTTTTCTGACAAATGTCAGCTGCGTTGC
This sequence comes from Pseudochaenichthys georgianus, assembly GCF_902827115.2. Taxonomy (NCBI): domain Eukaryota; kingdom Metazoa; phylum Chordata; class Actinopteri; order Perciformes; family Channichthyidae; genus Pseudochaenichthys; species Pseudochaenichthys georgianus. The sequence goes on from NC_047516.1 coordinate 24,417,499, forward strand.
CTGAGCATGAGGGTGATGGCGTGGAGGTGGCAGAGGACGAGCTGAAGGCTCTGCTCTACTCACCTCAGGAAGGAGAGTGGGGTGCTCACACGAGAGATGAAGAGTGTGAGAGGGTCATCTTTGGCATCGACCTGCTCCTCACACTGGGTAGGCCACCGAATGGTCGATGACAGTTTGCTTGTTACAGGAGAAGTCTGACCTTGTTCATGTTTGACCTCACTCCTGTTTGTCCACAGATGTCGCCAAGGCATTCGCATCACCTGTAAATCTGCAAGACTACCCTCTGTACTGCACTGCCGTTTCTTACCCCACTGACCTCAGCACCATCCACAAACGACTGGAGAACCGCTACTACAGGTGAAGCAGCACGCAAACACAACCTCACACAAACATATTCTTCTATTCAGTCTTAGACCTGTGTCACTGTTTGACTCGTATTTAGTCAACCACATTCCTTTTTAACGAGATTTTTAAAGTCTTAGCATTTTAGTATTTTCTGATGAAAACCCTAAAGGAAACCCGAACTATTTTAATTTTAGTTGGTGAAATCTAGTCTAAATATCACCTTGTTTTTGTCATCCTAAACTCTAATTAAGTAACTTCAAGTCTATCATTGTGTGTTGCACTTGTCCTGACATGGCGCACAACACAGGACACAAAACTACTCTATTAAATATATATTTGATATCCTTTATTCGCAATGAAAATAAAATAGAATTTGGTAATGTTTTAATGTAAAATGAATGAAGCCTGATGTACTTATATGATTCTGTTTTCTTCAAGTTTGTATTTTGTTGGTCGAACGCACTTATTGTAAGTCGCTTTGGATAAAAGCGTCTGCTAATGTAATGTAAAAGAAAATGACATATTTATTAACACTTGTTTGTGCGGATGTCCTTCTCTGCTGCAGGCGGATCTCTGCGTTAATGTGGGAGGTGCGCTACGTCGAACACAACGCCCGCACTTTCAACGAACCCCAGAGCCCCATTGTAGCAACTGCCAAGGTGGTGACTGACATTCTCCTGCGCTACATCGGGTAAAGCTCCACACAGCTCATGTACGATGTTACTACAATGTTTATTAGTCCTGCACATGTGTCTTATGCCTCTGTCTCTTTCAGGGACCAGAGCTGCACGGACATCTTGGATCTGTACCACAAGCTGAGGTCTGAGGTCAGCAGTGGAGGAGAAGAGGTGAGGTTTGGGTTGTGTTTTATTAGTTGTTGTTTTTTGTGAAACATCTTAGGCTTAGGAGTTGTTGTCCTTCAATCCCCAGCCCATGCAGTCAACATGTCCTTAGGCAAGATACTTTATTCCAAATTGGCCAATGGTGGGAGAATGTTAGTCATTCTGAGCAGTTGGCACCTTCTATGGCAACCCATGTATGAAATGTGTTTAAATGCATTCACTTGTATACAGTGGGGCAAAAAAGTATTTAGTCAGCCACCAATTGTGCAAGTTCTCCCACTTAAAAAGATGAGAGGCCTGTAATTTTCATCCTAGGTACACTTCAACTATAAGAGACAGAATGGGGGAAAGAATCCAGGAAATCACATTGTAGGATTTTTAATGAATTAATTGGTAAATCCCTCTGTAAAATAAGTATTTGGTCACCTCCAAACTCCACTATGGCCAAGACCAAAGAGCTGTCAAAGGACACCAGAAACAAAATTGTAGACCTGCACCAGGCTGGGAAGACTGCATCTGCAATAGTTAAGCAGCTTGGTGTGAAGAAATCAACTGTGGGAGAAATTATTAGAAAATGGAAGACATACAAGACCACTGATAATCTCCCTCGATCTGGGGCTCCACGCAAGATCTCACCCCGTGGGGTCAAAATGATCACAAGAACGGTGAGCAAAAATCCCAGAACCACACGGGGGGACCTAGTCAATGACCTGCAGAGAGCTGGGACCAAAGTAACAAAGGCTACCATCAGTAACACACTACGCCTCCAGGGACTCAAATCCTATGGTGCCAGACGTGTCCCCCTGCTTAAGCCAGTACATGTCCAGGCCCGTCTGAAGTTTGCTAGAGAGCATTTAGATGATCCAGAAGAGGATTGGGAGAATGTCATATGGTCAGATGAAACCAAAATAGAACTTTTTGGTAAAAAGTGTTTGGAGGAGAAAGAATGCTGAGTTGCATCCAAAGAACACCATACCTACTGTGAAACATGGGGGTGGAAACATCATGCTTTGGGGCTGTTTTTCTGCAAAGGGACCAGGACGACTGATCCGTGTAAAGGAAAGAATGAATGAGGCCATGTCTCGTGAGATCTTGAGTGACAACCTCCTTCCATCAGCAAGGGCATTGAAGATGAAACGTGGCTGGGTCTTTCAGCATGACAATGATCCCAAACACACCGCCCGGGCAACGAAGGAGTGGCTTCTTAAGAAGCATTTCAAGGTCCTGGAGTGGCCTAGCCAGTCTCCAGATCTCAACCCCATAGAAAATCTTTGGAGGGAGTTGAAAGTCTGTGTTGCCCAGCGACAGCCCCAAAACATCACTGCTCTCGAGGCGATCTGCATGGAGGAATGGGCCAAAATACCAGCAACAGTGTGTGAAAACCTTGTGAAGACTTACATAAAACGTTTGACCTCTGTCATTGCCAACAAAGAGTATATAACAAAGTATTGAGATGAACTTTTGTTATTGACTAAATATTTATTTTGATGTGATTTTCTGGATTTTTTTTTTCTCATTTTGTCTGTCATAGTTGAAGTGTACCTAGGATGAAAATTACAGGCCTCTCATCTTTTTAAGTGGGAGAACTTGCACAATTGGTGGCTGACTAAATACTTTTTTGCCCCACTGTATGTAAAAGCACATTGAGGGCCGCAAAGACTCTAAAAGTGCTTTTAAAAATAAGTCAATTCACCGTATTTTAATTATGGTGGCAGGTTTTTAGTAGTGTTTTATGCTGTAAATCATCATCAGTCATTTAGATGTATTTGTGCTCCTCTGCAGGTTGAGGTGGACTCTGACACTCCAGGCACCTCAACAGGAAATCTGGTAAGAGCAAATCAAAGTCCAGTATCCCACAACAAATATAAGTCATCTGCAGTACTTCCAGTAGTAGTTGACATCCTCTTCTCTCTGCCAGGGAGCCAACCAGAATTCCAAGAAGCGCGGTGTGGTTTTGGATGTGAAATTTTGGCGTGGGCAATGCAAAGAGCTGACGCGTCGAATGATGGTGTCATCAGACTCCGAGCCGTTCAGGCGGCCCGTGGACCTCTTTGAGTATCCGGTAAAACAATCATGCCTCACAGAACTAGAAATAACTTTAAAAATGCATGCCGAGGGCATACACGTAAAAGCAGAATCCACATTAAAATGAACATCTGTGCACTTGTTTTATGCAGGACTATCGGAACATCATCGACACTCCCATGGATCTGGCTTCAGTGTCAGAGACGCTGGGCGCAGGGAATTATGAAAGCCCAGTGGAGTTTGCCAAAGATGTGCGCCTCATTTTCAGCAACTCCAAAGCATACACGCCCAACAAGAAATCACAGGTGAGGCAGCATCACTGAATTATCGGTGTAAAGTCTGACATGGTGGTTGTCTGGTAGATTCACTCTTGACTTTTTTTGTTTTAGATCTACACCATGACCCTCAGCTTGTCGGCCTTCTTTGAAAGAAACATAATCTCCGTCATCTCCGACTACAAGTCTGCCGTACAGAATGAGCGGCGGACACGTCAGAGACTGAGTTACAGGGACAGGATGCACAACGGAGGCAGCTCCCCGCCTTTAAGTCCCTCCCCCAGGTGCTGATTGCCCCACAAACCTGACATTCCTCATCATCCTATCTTTTAGATTTTTGTTTACACTGGGTGTCAGCTGCTTTAAAATGAATGCCTGTTTTACCCTCAGCCTAAAGAGTCCTGTCCTAAACAGCTCTTTTGAAGCTGCTCATTTAAAGGGGCCATATTATGCACATTTCCAGGCTCATATTTGTGTTTTGTTCCTCTAGTGTGACATGTTTACATGCTTTGATGTTCAGAAAGCCCCTTATTTTTCTCATACTGGCTGTGCTGCACCACCTCTTTTCACCCTCTGTCTGAAACCAGAGCCCAGTCTGCTCTGATTGGTTAGCTGGTCGGCCCTGTTGTGATTGGTCAACCACGTAGAGACGTCCCAGCCCTTAGCCTATCATGTACAATTTGTCCGAGCGCCAGCTAATACAAGTGCAAGTGTTACGTAGTGACGTTGCAGAAGTAAACAAAGGAGTCCAATGGAGGTGTTTAAGGCAGGGGGGGGGGGGGGGGGGAAAGAATCTCTGGAGGCAACTTTGGGATTGAAGCCTTTGCAGAACATTTAAATGCACAAAAACCTATATAACACACTGCAGGAAAGGGAAATTCCCCCCCAAAAGCTCAATAGGGCCCCTTCAATATGATGAAAGTTGCAGGCATCCTGCTTTTAAATAATGTTGTTATTTATTCTGACATGTATTGTCTTCTCTCTGTCTCCATGTGTGCAGCTCTAAAGGGAAGCACAAGTCAGGGAGGGTGTCGAAGCCAAAAAAATCCCAGACCTCAACGAAGACTCGTTCTCGGAGATCCCGCCAGGGTATGTGCTGTTGTGGCTCCATGTGTTTTAGCTCTCGATGTTGTGCAGAATCATTAACAAAATGTTTGCTTGTAGCAATGTTGGGGAAGTAACACAATCATTACTCTTCCAAAATGATACATTTAGTTTTATTTTGGTGTTTCACTGATCTAACTGCATTTTCACTGTCCATTTGATTTAGCTTATAATAGAGTTAGCATTGCCACACAGTATGTTGTAGCTTACAGTAATGATATGTGTGTAAGATGTAATGCTTCACACTACGGATGTACTGTGATTACTGGATGAGTAATAAGAATTATTTTGTCGATTCAGCCCAGCAAAGCAGTAGTGTAGCAGAGGAGAATGAGGAAGAGGAGGAGGAAGAAGAGGAGGACGACATCCAGCCTGCTTCCCCAGAATCAGGGACGAGTAGCGAGAGCGGAAGCCAAGAGCCGCTCCGGGTGACCCGCAGCCAGCCAACTCCAGTGAAGCAGTCAGGTAGGACGAGCAATACATTCTCACAAAGATCAGAGCTACACCATCGGTCGACTAATTGGTACGATTATCAACAGAAACATATTTAGTTTTAAAGAATTGATGAATTGTAATGCAAAAATGTCAGAAAATGCAGTTTTACTCCTCTCAAATAAGAGACCGTGGACTTTGAGGAACTGTGATGGATATTTCCCACAATTTTCGGACATTTTATAGACTGAACGATCTTAATTATTTGTTAATAAAATAATAATAGTAATCAAAGTTGCAGCAAAAACCACAAATGTTTAGACGTCTTGTAATCTTTACCGTGACGTTAAAACCTTGTGTTGTGTCGCATCAGGGCACAGGCGTAACCTTCATCTCAGCAACGGCTCCAGACAACGCCGCGGTCGAGAAGTGCCACAGGCCGCCGCCGATGACGATGATGATGATGATGATGATGAAGATGAGGAAGAAGAGGGGGAGGTGGTAGTAGTAGTAGCAGCAGCAGAAGCAGCTGTGTCTGGGCCCAACAGCTCCTCATCAGATTCATCCTCCAGCTCATCGTCCTCCTCTTCCTCGTCGTCGTCGGACAGCGAGAACAGCTCCGAGTCTGAGATGGAGAAGTTTGTCGAAGGCGGAGATCACGACTACAGCAAAGCCCCCTGCCTGTCGCTACGCCTCTCTGTTAAGGGTAAGGGAGCGGCATCAGGGAAAAGGAGACACAAAGGGGGAGGGGACGCGGCACAGGGACCTAAAAGGGCACGAGTGCAGCCACCAGTAGAGGAGGAGGAGGAGGAGGAGGAGGAGGAGGAGGAGGAGGATGCTGCTGGGGAAGAAGAAGAGGCGGAGGAGGAGGGTGGTAAAGAGGAGGATGTGGAGGATGGAGAGGTGGAGGAAGAAGAAGAAGAAGAAGAGGAGGAGCAGCAGCAGCAGCAGCAACCGGTGGCTGTACAACATGTAGAGAATGAGGTAGAGGAGGATGAAGAGGAGGAGCCTGAGGAAGAGGAGGAGCCAGAGGAGGAGGAGGATCCCGATGGGGAGGAGGACGAAGCACAGGGAGGGGCTGTGGGAGCTAGCAGTCTGAGGGGCAGCCGGTGTAAGTCTCGCCGGGTGAGCACTCGTAACCAGGGCCGCAGGACAGTTCTGTACCGGGACGAGTCTGAGGACGACGGCCACGGGTCCAAGGAAGACCCCCTCAACCTAGGCCGGTCCCGCTCAGGGAGGGTCCGCAAAATGACCGAGAAAGCCCGCGTCAGCCACCTCATGGGCTGGACTCACTGACCTCAAGAGAAAAAAAACTGTCTAACATGAGTAATACTTCAGGGATTATTTTCTTTCTTTTGTACAAGTGTATATATAATATATAAATGACTCTTTCTTTTGATCCGAGACTGCTAATGACTCACACTGATCGCTGGTGCTCATGATGTGTTGCCATGGAGGAGTTTCCTTCTCTCCATACTCTCCAGCTGGACTAACTCACCTCGGCCTTACTGCTCGCTGCTCCTCTTCCTCCTCTTGTGTGTTTCACGTCTAGGAATAAACACTACAGCCCCCTCTTCTCTTCCTCCTGGTCACCAAAGAAGGATGCGGTGATGCCAAATATGGTGCTCATATTTTACTTCTCTGTTGTTGTTTTTTTCTCAGCGAGTAATCTAGCAGAACTCTTCATGGTAGTGGTGGTTCGGACCATGGTGAGATGTGTGCAGTGTCACCGATGTCAACCTTTTTTGGTACTTTACTCACAACCACGAGCCTTAGTTTGAAGAGCTCACCTCATTCAGATTTATTTCCATCTGTAGCTCAAGTGTAGTAGACACTAGCAAGCAATACTTCAGTGACTGCAGTCAGTAGAATACAGATCCACAGAAATATCCCAGCTCTCCTCGGACAATCTGACGTCCTTGGCCCGTGAATGTTTATTGTTTTCCCTGCTTCCCTCCTGGTGGTGTTGACTGTTTTATCGGTTCTTCAATTCTGCTAGAATTGGGTGCTTTTTTTTCTTTCAGTTTTTTATTTTTAAGGGAAAAAAGAGATTTTTTCTTGGGGTAAAAAGCCACTGCATCCTGTTTTGGATTTGTCGTACTGCCTGGTGGATCAGACCCGCATCAGTTTATTCATGGTTGCTTTCAATCCAACTTCTCCATCCAGCATGTGCAAAAACAAAGGGTCCCTGGCGTACTCTCTTCCACAATAATATTTATTTTTCCATTGTATTATACTAAGGTTACTTTTTCGTACGCTGACAGTGATGAGGAAAATATTTGCACATTTATCTACACCTTGTGGCAGCTGAGTAGTAAAGATACTGGAGAAAGAGAAAGGATTATTGTGTAAGAATGTTGAAACTGTGCCAGGATACCTTCAGTCTTTTTTTTAAAAAATGTAATAGTTTGAACAATTAAAACAAAATGAACTTCTTTTAACCTGTGTGTGATAGAGCTAGTTGGCCACATTAATCATGCTTTCTATTGGCTTTAAGCAAAAGTAGCAACTATTGATTAGCCGTAGTAGGTTGTGCCATTTAATCCCTCTTGTTTTACCCACCAATGGACTGATGGGTAGATCATATGCACATTATACTACCTTTTCCCACTACAATCAGGCATAATGTTGGTGTCAGAATCCTTGTGTGGAGCTTTTCTGCATGGTTGATTCCTCATTTTGCAATCAGCACGTGTTTCTCATGGAATTGCATAGTATTGGATACCTTGTTGTTGCACCAATATTGTTTACTGTGGCCCTTGTTTGGTAAATCTTCTGACACATCAGGGGAAAAGCTGACTCACAAATTGTCATTTTTAACACTGGGTGCTCTAATCCAAACACCTCATCATTCATAGGAGAGAGGTTTTTTTTGTTTTTTTTCTTGAGCTGAAGAGTTTGAGTTTCAGGTGCTCAGAAAAACACACAAATCAGCATCTAGGGTGCTCCAGGCGGCAGCATTACCCGCCTTCTTGGAATGACTTGCCGTTTGTGAGAAGACTGATTCATATTTTTGGGAATCTTATTTTCATATAGTAGCTGGCTCTTAGTCTCGCCTCGAAGCGTCAGATTAGTTGACTAAAACGTTCTATTGTAGATGGAGTAAGAATATGTGACCTGTCTTTTATACAAAATGTTTTGATTGGAACTGTTTTCTTTTTTTAATAAAAAAACATGTAAAATGAATTTCTCGGTTTTGGTCTGCTGCTTTCTGGATGTTTGTGGTCGTTCTTTGATGATTTCTAACAGGGTTTTTCCCATCGAAAGCTGTTCCCCCAGCACTGAGTCATCTTTATAATCGCATGGTCATAAAACATGCAGCGCAGGCAAATATTCAATAAGTACAACATTCCGGCACTGTCTAGTGACTCCGATGGGTCGCTGCTAACCTGACTACCATTTTGATTCTGCATTTGCTGCATTAATGCACTAAGAGCTGGGGTGAGTAAGACGAGGAACAAACAAGGTTGAGCTGTGACCGACGCACCGAGCTCTGCCACACCTAGAAACTGCAGAGCCACTGGAGGATCATGGGAATTCAAATGGATCAATGCATAAAGTGATAAAGGTCACTTTAAGGGTTCTAAAGGGGCAAATCAAAGTGTATCACATCTTACTATAGTATTGATAACAAATGAGTTAATTAGCTTTTCTATTACACCAAAAACCACCTGACTACAAACAGGTCTTTAGTGATTACTTTACAATTATTATAGGAACCAGTAGCTATTAAAAGACTGAAATTAAAAAGGCATATTTTTCACAATGTTGGGAATACCAACAGCATATTTTTGGTTATGGCAGAGAATAGCCAGTTAACGTTTTTTTTTATTAGCCATCTTTTTTTTAAATTCAAATTAAACATATCATTAGATGGTCTATGCTATGCATGCATGCAGAAAAGGTAGTGGAGTTTTTTTTGTTATCAGATCAGCAGTGGGATAATTAATTGTGTGAAAGTACAAATGAAGCATTATGGAACTCTGAACACCCACCTTCAAAAGACTCTTTAAATAATTGCTTTTGACCAAATGTCCCAAAAACATGGAGCTCAACCTTAGGATCTGGGGTAGGGGCAAAAATGTTTATTATTTGTTATAACTTATAAGTAATTTCACGAGTCTTTGCTGTGCGTAAGAACAGGGTATTCCTTCATTGTGTCAATAAGCATCAGGAGAGAGGGAGGCTGACAAAGCATGGAGCCTTTGAATAAAGCTGTATTACACACAGACAGCAACAGGCTTTAACTGCATTCTTACTCGCTTGCTTTGTTTTGAAAAATGAATGCAATTCATGTTGAAATGCAATTAAAATGTAAGTGATATGTTTTGGCTGAAGGCAGCAGCTTTTGAAACTGGCCTAAGTAAAAGTCAACTTGTGTTGCATTTAGAGGAGAAATAAGGTTAAAAAAAAACACCTCTCAGAAAGAAAAGTGACTTGAAGTAATCTTGAGGATTTTCATTTACATAAATGCCTGTTAAGTCATAATCCTTCACCAAGTAAGGTAACCAAATGGTGTTACCTATGATCTCCGATATATGATGACAGCTTTTTACCTTTTAACTTTCAAACCACTTAAATGAATACATTCTTATTACAGTGCTTTATTAACATCTTAGTTATCGCATGTGCATAAACAGATTAGTAATTGTTATTTAAGAATTAAACTGTGACAATATTACCACAAAAACAACAATCTGAGCAGTAACATATAACAGGAATACTTTAACTTATCTACATGTCAAACTGTCGTAACGATACACCCAAAATCTCCAGATAGATACATTACTTCAAAGCTACACTATACGGCACACAGTGTTTTAGACGTTTTCAATATTTAATCGGGGATTCACGAGCTTGTCAGAAACACATTCATTACTCAACAACAGCTTTTGTTTTGCTGTGCATTTACATTGTGCTTCAGTCTCAGTTTGAGTGTGAACAGCACACATTTCCTTACCTGTGCTTACATGTTCTTTTCTTTGTATTGTGAACAAATACTGAGTATATGTACTGTATGCATACACAATGAACAAACACAGTGCAATAACTGCTGGCTGCATCGACTGCTTGAAAAATTCAAATGTGCCGTAACATCAGCAAGCAAAACCCTGGCAAAACATTCACTAACATCAATAAGAAAAATAAACAGTCACCAAGTAATACACACAAAACATATATTCAGCCTGTTGACGAGGAAAAACAGAATTTAACATGCTCTCTGGATTTTAAGTAGAAAGGAAACTTTGATAAAACTTTGATAAAGATTTGATAAACTGCATGGTCAATTCATTTTAGCAATGCAAAAGCACTAACAAACACCCCACAGTAACATGTCCCTGATTGAGAGTTTGGTTTTAATATTTAAAGTGGCTGTTGAAAATAATTAGGCTTTTCTCTGCAATGAATTTGCATAAAGAAGCTTTTAATGTTCAAAGAAAGGTAAAGACCCTCAATATTATTATCTTATCATTACGAGAGATGGAGACCAAGCACACATATTTTTCTGGCCAATTTTGAACTTTAAAAAAACGAATAAAAAAACCAAAACCATTCAAAATGTATCAACATTAAAAGCCTAATCTGTTTGTTTAGCTTCTCTTAACCAACCCAATCATTTCCATACAGTCATAATGGAACCAAGCCTTCAATCTCCTGTTTCCACCCTTGAAATTAGGTGTTAACATTCACAGATATATAACTTACAATATCATAAAAATATCACAGCATTTTATTTCTAATGTATTCCCTAGGTAAATGATGTTCTTTTACTCTATACAGTGAATACACAGGTTCAATCTGAAATTCACTCCACAGATACTGATGAGTCAAAAAAGTGTTTTCAACCCTCAGGTTAAAGATTTATCATTATTCAAACTTTAACTAATCGATATTTTTGTTGCCAACACGTATGATGTTCTTATATGTTCAAAATGTGTATCTTTAAGCCATAGAGATTCATCACATTACAACATTCTCCTCAACAAGGGAGCATAGAGCCAAAGCTGAGCTGAAACAGCAATGAACAAAGACCCTCCCCTTCAATAAATCCTCTCCACGAGCTCCCTGAAATTGGGCTCTTTCTTTCCTCTTTAAAAGTGTTCATCTTGAAAGGGTGCCATGCTTCTTCTCCATACCCCTTTCAGTTCTGACCTTTTATTTCATAATCGGGAGGGGTTTCAAAGCATCAAACACGAGCACTGTGCCCGTGGTTGCCTGTTGTCGATAAAACTTCCATTTGTGCCTCTGCTTGCAGAGCACCATGCTGAAAGCAGCCTCAATGCCTCTCTGTGGGCACCTCACTGTAGCTACACCAGGCCGGTCTGCACGTGCACTTGTAGCGGGTAGGGGTGGTAGACGAGGGGGGGCTGGGCCTGGGTGATGAAGTAGCTGCTGTAAATGGGCTCGGCCATGTACGGAGCCGGCTGGTAGAAGCAGGTGACGTTGGCAGTGTTGGGAATGGCGTTCTGTTCGCCCAGCACCCTGAGAGCCAGGACTGTGATCATGTTGAGGGTCTGCCTCCTCTCGTGTCCCATCAGACACACCGTGCTCTGGTCTATGACGCGCCGCAGGGTCATCAGGTAGTCATACTTGCTCGTCTCCTCGTTGCCAATAAAATGGCATTGCAGGTAGGCCTCGATCTTTCGCTGCTGCTCGCTCACGTCGGGAAAGTCAATGAAGAAGCGGGAGCACATGTATCGCTCCAAGGACTTGATCTCAGTCTCGCTGGTTGGACGGAAGTTCCTAACCAGCAGGTCGCTGTATTTCAGTAGGCCCCCTCCTCGGATCTCCTCTGGTTTGTGGGTGGCGATGAGGCGGAGGCGGAGGTGGTCCATCGCCTGGTCAAAGTCTCCATACATGCACTCCGCTTCGACAGTGATAGTAGACTCCCCGGCTGCACCAACCCATGAACCCGCCCCGCCCCGGTTCTGTACAGCTTCTGGGGTTTGATCATTGATCTGAGGCTGTCCATATGTGTGGCTTTGAGTCTCTAAATCAGGAGGCTTCCTCGAGTGTTTTGGCTTTACAGTTTGTTCCACAGTTTCATTGGAGCCAGTCCCATCCTGAAGTGTACTTACTGGACCGCATGTGGGAGCTGAAAGGGTTTGTAAAGCCTCTGACTTGGGGGTCAGAACATTTGAGCCATGAACTTGAGCGCTGTCCAGTAAAGAAGGCTTTCGCTGAAGAGGTTTGGGTATCTCTATGGGGGGAAACAGCGGAGTTGTAAGATCTGACAAATCAGTCAGTAAAGACCAATTCTCTGGCTTACTGATCAACTTCCTCGACATTTTCCTTTGTAATTTTGGTGAAGGGCAATAGTCGGGTACAATATTCTGTGATGTGCTGCAAGTTTTCTTAGCAGGAGGAGGAAAGGAAAATTCAAGAAGTGAATCTTGTGGGGAGTCGACTTTGAACTGAGTAGGTTCCACGCAATGCACTTCCTGCAGAGCTGACTTTTCTGCTGTTGGAGGAGCTTGTGACGCAGACAGCTCTTTATAACTCTGCAGATTTAAACATGCATGTGTCATCAGCGGATCCCTGGCAACCGGTAACAATGTTTCAGCGGCTAAAAGTAAAGGATAATCACTGTGAAACTGACCTTTCTCTTCTCCTTTTTCTTCATATATCTCAAACACAATTTCTTCTGCTGAATGAACGTCTTTGACCCCATCCACGTCTTCCTGCGGTAAGTTAGCGCTCGTGGAATCCAGCACCTCCTGCTGCTTTTCAACCACACGCTCAACCTTTGCACCTTGAAGCTCTTCCTCAAGTACAGGAATGGTCTCATCCTGAGATTGGTTTTCTCCATTGGAGTCTTTTTCAACATCAGGTTCAACTTCTCGAGGAACACTTGATTGCTCTTGCTTTTTCTTTTCATCCTCACTGTGTCTTTTAGACAAATTCCCAGCATTCAATGCCAACTTCCCTACTTGTTTCCTTTCTGTCTCCCAGTAAGACTCCAGCATGCGGTCTAATATGATCTGGAAGGAGTCCACGCTGAACTCGAACTGTCTTCGAAGGGAGCTGACGAAGCGGAGCCCTACGGTTTTAGATCTATTGTTCGAAAGCGAGATTAGGCTCCATCTGTCATGTTCGTTGAAAACTTTCACCATCTTTTGCACGTAGGCCTCCTTCATCGTCAGGCATGTGATCTTCCGTCTGTTAACGCCACAGGGGAGGAGGTCTCGTAGGGTGCCCAGCACCACCTCCTTTATCACCTGAAGGTCCCCCTCCCTGGGCAGCTCCACTCCAAAAATGATGTCTAAATCTCGGTAGCCGAGGCAGTTATCCCTCACCAGGACGTAGCTGGCCGTCGCGCCGTTGAGCCGTATATCTCTCACCTGGATGTCTCTTTCCACCAGCCGATCCTTAACCACACGGATGATGTCTTTCGCTCTCACCTGCAGTGTGGGGAAGTTTCCTCGTCCATGGATGGGGATAACCTCAGTCAAGACTTTGTCCAGAGCTTGCATTTGCTCAAGGGTCAAGTTGTGGAACCTCTTCTCTGTTGGAAGCTCCATCATCCTCACCTGTAAAATAGAGGTCTGACATATGTATCACATTATAAGGAATGAGTGCCAATGAAAGATCGAGGCAGTACAACAGAGTAGACAGCATATTATTTGAAATACTTTTTTTCTTAGAATAACAAAATCTACTGGACTTTTGCCTTCTGTACAATATGCCCTTTTCAAAGAAAAATGTGCACATAAAATGTATTTGTTTGGACATGTTTATCATCTTAACACCCCGTCTACATCCTTTTCCTTTATCATTTGTTTTCATTTATTTGTAAGCCTGAAAGTCTGGACTTCACTAATCTAACATTTGGTATTTTGTTTTCCCCTACTCCTAAGAATTTAAATGCACAATTGCAGTCAAACTAATAAGTTAACTGCACTGAGGCCTTTTGTTAGACATGATTTGACCATACTTTTTCTCTGATAGCATTTTGTGCAAAATGTAATGTGACATTGTTTATCAGCCAGGTATGAATTATAGTCAATGCTCCAATTTAGCAACAAAGGTAACAACATACTTAAAGCTGGATTAAGCAGTATTTTATTGCATTATTTGGCAAAGATTAGATATTTTGAATTAGCTTTTATATTTCAGATTATATATCATAATATTTCATCTTGTTGTATTTGAAGTTGTCTGAGAGAAAATAGCGCATGGCTCTGGCTGCAGGATGAGATCTGTATTTTTTTATTCTGGATTATTTTTTTTTATTATCCATAAAACTGGTACCACTTGAACTTCAATATTCTAACAGGCTATAATGGAATGTTTGCATGAGACGACAAATAAATACTGCCTACCCGCCTTTAATATGTGCCGTGAAGACTGGGTTATTCTACCACCAGATGGCAACAGCATTATAACAAATGGCAAAGTCATCTGAATGGCACAGTAATCGCTTGATCATGCATTTTCAATTCCCCATGTTGTACTTCTCTGTGCACAAGGTCGTAACATGCAACAGGTTGCAAAAGTAAAATGAAAATAAACATGTTTTCACATTTATTTCCTATTCCTAATATACTTTAAAATGGTTGTCATGATAACAGATATTTGCTTCAAGCTATTTAGTGCAGACAACACACTTGTAAGATGTGAATAGTTTAAATAACGACCCCATGCAGTGGGAGTTTTAGTTATTTTCTGATTTTGATCAAATACATTCAAGTTGTACTATGAACATCATCAGATGTTTGTCACGCGATTTGATGGTCACAGTAGATTCAGTGTTATTCACTAGCTTGCAGCTGCAGGAAAATCTGGTTGATGGATCTATAATCGGCAGACAGGCTGGACTTGTGTGTGTTTTTATTGTCTGTATAAACATGTTCATCTGAAGAAGGAGTCCTGCTGAATCTAAACTTGGTATACCAAACAAGCCATATACAGCTGTGCTACACTAGACATATTGATTCTAATAAAAAGTGATGTGCTTATCCCTGCTGTTTTTAAAGTGACAACATTGTAATGTATTTGTTAAAGGGAAAAGGGTCTAAATTGTACGCTGACTCACTGATGAGGCAAATGTTTTAGTGTATTGCGGCTATAAACGACCTTCACACTCTGACGTTTTTATGACAACATAGGGATCATTTAAGGATCCACAGGGTGTTTTGAAAGATAAAAGATCTCATCCTGTCTATATTGCGTTCAATCAAATAAAATGAACGTGTTATTAGCTTAACACCTTAACACTTAACAGCTTAACACATTATTATTAGCTTTTAATCATGTACTTTCAGATTTGTTTTGTGCATTTTATTTAAAGGTGAAGGAAATTAAGCTTAGACATTTCTTATTAGTTTTTTTAAAATTGTATCAATTACATATTTGCCATTTATTGGGTTAATCCGTTATTGCTACACTCTAGCAAATCCAATTCAGGTCAAATGTATATGACCTCTATTGTTAGGGGCAAAGGTAGGTGAATCCGTGCTATTTTAGAAAGCTTGACAGAAAACTTGAAAATGCACTTTGAGGTCATCTGATATATGTTGCTCTCATGACACCTAGGATTTTATTTTACTTATATTGTGTTAAGATTATTAAATTATAAATGTGAATTATGCATTTCAAAAAGCTTGTTAGATATCACTACTTGTAATGTATTGTATATGATTACAAATTATAATTGACCATATACTCATACTTTTTCTCTGATAGCATTTTGTGCAAAATGTAATGTGACATTGTTTATCAGCCAGGTATGAATTATAGTCAATGCTCCAATTTAGCAACAAAGGTAACAACATACTTAAAGCTGGATTAAGCAGTATTTTATTGCATTATTTGGCAAAGATTAGATATTTTGAATTAGCTTTTATATTTCAGATTATATATCATAATATTTCATCTTGTTGTATTTGAAGTTGTCTGAGAGAAAATAGCGCATGGCTCTGGCTGCAGGATGAGATCTGTATTTTTTTATTCTGGATTATTTTTTTTTATTATCCATAAAACTGGTACCACTTGAACTTCAATATTCTAACAGGCTATAATGGAATGTTTGCATGAGACGACAAATAAATACTGCCTACCCGCCTTTAATATGTGCCGTGAAGACTGGGTTATTCTACCACCAGATGGCAACAGCATTATAACAAATGGCAAAGTCATCTGAATGGCACAGTAATCGCTTGATCATGCATTTTCAATTCCCCATGTTGTACTTCTCTGTGCACAAGGTCGTAACATGCAACAGGTTGCAAAAGTAAAATGAAAATAAACATGTTTTCACATTTATTTCCTATTCCTAATATACTTTAAAATGGTTGTCATGATAACAGATATTTGCTTCAAGCTATTTAGTGCAGACAACACACTTGTAAGATGTGAATAGTTTAAATAACGACCCCATGCAGTGGGAGTTTTAGTTATTTTCTGATTTTGATCAAATACATTCAAGTTGTACTATGAACGTCATCAGATGTTTGTCACGCGATTTGATGGTCACAGTAGATTCAGTGTTATTCACTAGCTTGCAGCTGCAGGAAAATCTGGTTGATGGATCTATAATCGGCAGACAGGCTGGACTTGTGTGTGTTTTTATTGTCTGTATAAACATGTTCATCTGAAGAAGGAGTCCTGCTGAATCTAAACTTGGTATACCAAACAAGCCATATACAGCTGTGCTACACTAGACATATTGATTCTAATAAAAAGTGATGTGCTTATCCCTGCTGTTTTTAAAGTGACAACATTGTAATGTATTTGTTAAAGGGAAAAGGGTCTAAATTGTACGCTGACTCACTGATGAGGCAAATGTTTTAGTGTATTGCGGCTATAAACGACCTTCACACTCTGACGTTTTTATGACAACATAGGGATCATTTAAGGATCCACAGGGTGTTTTGAAAGATAAAAGATCTCATCCTGTCTATATTGCGTTCAATCAAATAAAATGAACGTGTTATTAGCTTAACACCTTAACACTTAACAGCTTAACACATTATTATTAGCTTTTAATCATGTACTTTCAGATTTGTTTTGTGCATTTTATTTAAAGGTGAAGGAAATTAAGCTTAGACATTTCTTATTAGTTTTTTTAAAATTGTATCAATTACATATTTGCCATTTATTGGGTTAATCCGTTATTGCTACACTCTAGCAAATCCAATTCAGGTCAAATGTATATGACCTCTATTGTTAGGGGCAAAGGTAGGTGAATCCGTGCTATTTTAGAAAGCTTGACAGAAAACTTGAAAATGCACTTTGATATATGTTGCTCTCATGACACCTAGGATTTTATTTTACTTATATTGTGTTAAGATTATTAAATTATAAATGTGAATTATGCATTTCAAAAAGCTTGTTAGATATCACTACTTGTAATGTATTGTATATGATTACAAATTATAATTGACCATATACTCAACTTAAGTAAACTATAATGTTATTTTTTTATAATTATAGTATTTTTCTTACATTATTTGAATTTGTGTACTTCTTATTTATTGTTTTTGATAATGATAATGATATGCTATTAGATAAATGAAATTAATGTAGTTTAATACTATCAAAAAAAAATGTTTATCTCAGTGAAAAATAGCTAACCCTGTTGAATATAATTTGTACAGTTTTCAAGCTGTCCTGGTCAAATCATCTGATGTACTTTAGACAGCACTGCTGAGTGCAGAGTGTGTGACACGACAGCCTGTGTTAGTATCATGAGTGTAAAGGTGTCAGACAGTAGCTCGGGGCACAAACAAGACCCACAGCAGCATCTAGTGAATCTGGGGGGTTGCATCAGCTCGGTCCTGCAGCAGCACTGCAGCTCCTATGCCACTTGGCTTCTTTTTAGATAAGAATATATGAGTCATACAGCTCTGAATGAAGCATCACTGCCTGGCTCTCCTGGGTTAGGCTATTTCCCTGTGGCAATAAAGAAACGACACAAAATGCACCACTTGACAAACAGGGAGGACATTCACTAAATATATAGAAGTCTGGGGGGTGGAATAAAGCATATTATATACTATATTATTTAGCTTAAATACATTGTCGTGATCTGGAGGTATAGGCCTTTACTTTGGTGGACATTTTAACAATATTTTGCACAGGCCACTTTTGTTTTTTGGTGTTTAAACTCGAAATGTATCAATGACTATTTATTTCAAAATGAGCCCCTCGTCGCTATTTAGTGGTGCATTAATATTTGTTGCAATATGGACACAGGTCACAAGTTGGCATTCAGCTTAAGCAACTGCACAGGCTAATATTTAACAAAATAACAACAACGTTAACTGCGTTTCACCAGAATTAGATAACAATACAACAGCTGCACAACACTTAAAAACTCACCTGTTTCGTTGCCAAATTAAAATAGAAAGTAAAGCCAGAGTAGCAATAGAAGGAAAACACAGATATATCCAACAGGTTTATCCGACCCTCTGAAAGGTTGCTGCTGAAGTTAACACGGACCGTTTCCTCTCAGCGCACCGCTGTTTCCATGGCAATCAGGCGTCACGAAATGTACGGTAAAGCACGACGCTCGGTCTCAAGTGATTGCCACTTAAGTTTCAAGCAAACGAGGTATCATAGGGCCGCCTAAAATCATATTAACAGTTTGCTAAACTTTTATTGGTGCAGCAACAACGAGGTGTCAAGCTGAACTACCGGCGTGCCACCGCACTGCTGAGCTGTTGCGGGGTGAACATCACATCAGACGGGGGTGAGTCATCCTCTCTCCGTGATCCACACCATACATCTAATCATCAATCAACCGCTTCACCACCCACTCCTCCGCCGGTACAAGGCAACAGCCAGTACTTTTATCCGACTGTAAACAAAACTTACAATAAAACCTGAATTAAAACACGGAGAATATGGTATTTTAATGTTAAAATGTAAGGTGTTTTTTTTCTTCATTCACGTTTTGAGAGGAGGCGGGGGACAGCTCTCCCGTGACGTGGTATGGAATACCGTGACCACGTGACGCTGACGTCATTCATATTTTGGTAAGACATCAGGAAGTGCAAAAGACGGCGAAGACCTATATCAGAAAGGCTGAAGTTTCAGTGCCTAGTTTTGCTTTGTTTAGCTTGTTTTTTTGGACGGTCTTATTGTTGGTTCGCTAAGAATCGAGTCAAGATGTCGAAATTGGAAAGTATCCTTTTAAAACAGCGATGAGGAGGGGACGTAAGACTGGTGTAACGTCAAAATAGAGACCGAACATAACAACATGACGGTGAGATTTATGCGGGACAGACATCTGAAACATGGTTTGTCCTGTTAGACATTCGCCAAATACACAAAGGCTGCTATAGTGAATAACCTTACCATTTCCTAGTACGTTTCAGGCGTGGTAAGTAGGACACAACTGGATCGAAGGCCTCGGAAGCTCCATTGCTAACGGTTGGAAATACCAAACAACCGACTATTGGTGGTTCACAATTTAGGTCAGGGTATTTTTAATACTCAAAATAATAAAACAGATAACTCTGTACGCGCCTATGTCTTATTGCTGTACCTGTTATATCAGAAAGTATTGTTTTAACCGTCTCTTATTTAGCATTAAACATACATCAAATAAATAGCAAACTTAGTTACAAAACCTGTACTTGACACTCTATACTTATTTAGTCAAGAGAATAATTTTGCTAAATGTTAAATGTCAGACACAATTCTAAATACTTTTTTTATGTTGAGGAAATAGAGTAGAGACATATATAGATAGATGAATACTTGTTTGTCCAGACCTCCCACTGTGAGGTCTAGTTAAGGTTGTTTGTTGTGCTTGTTTGGGTTGTGTTCTTCTTTAACCTCCGATCACAGAACAGCTCTTCAATTTGAAGTTTGCTGCTAAACAACTCCAAAGCAGTTCAAAGAAATGTGACAAAGAGGAAAAAACAGAGAAGCTTAAGGTTAAGAAAGTAAGTTGAACTTCATCAAGATAGTACATTATGAAAGCCTCCCAGCTGGTGTTGACTGCTGTAGATGTAACTGAACCGACCTATTCGTGTGTGGTCTAGGCCATCCAGAAGGGAAATATGGAAGTGGCGAGGATCCACGCAGAAAATGCCATCAGACAGAAGAACCAGTCTCTGAACTTCCTGAGGATGAGCGCGCGGGTAGATGCGGTGGCAGCGAGGGTCCAAACTGCAGTCACAATGAACCAGGTATATTGAATACTTGGTCACTAAATCTTGCTAAATGACCTAAAAGTCGGTTGAATTTTGGAATTTCTGACTTAAGAAACCTTGTTTGTTGTTGTTTTAGTGAAAGTGTTTTGTTTTTTTTCAGGTCACAAATTCTATGGCTGGAGTGGTGAAAAGCATGGATTCCGCTCTGAGATCTATGAATCTGGAAAAGGTAAGGTATATTACAGATAAAATAATTGTATCCACGTTATCCACTTTAGCAAAAACAATTCAATTGTAATTATAGTTGGTAACAAATTCCTCTCGGTTAAAAAAAATAAATCTACTTCAGATTTCATCTCTCATGGACAAATTTGAGCACCAGTTTGAAACTTTGGATGTTCAGACCGCCCATATGGAAGACGCCATGAGTAGCACAACAACACTCACAACTCCACAGGTACATTTTAATGCCCTCCTCTTATATCATTTGTTCTTTGTGTGTAAAGACAAACTCATTCCCTGCTAATCTAATGTGTGTTTTCAGAATCAAGTGGAGGGGTTGATGCATCAACTGGCTGATGAAGCAGGGTAAACTTTCATTCTGTGTCTCAACATTCTTTGTGAAATGATGTTAAATAACATAAATAGATGTATGATATGCATTATTAGAGTACTGGAAGCTTAAATAGTGAAATGTTGTAGTCTGTTGTATTCTGTATTATATGAGCATTGTGTTTGTTATTTGAAAATAAGATTTGAATGTTGGTTTATTCATCATGTTTAGATTGGACCTGAACATGGAGCTCCCTCAGGGACAGACAGGATCCGTGGGTTCCAGCGTGGCCTCTGCAGAACAGGTAAACATGTGTTTTATAACATTTTATATCTGGGACGAATAAACTGAACTATACTTAAAAAAATTCAACTTAAGCCAGGCTGTTTGAATTTTTAACCAACTTTAAGCCACATTTGATTGATACATTTTTGGGTCTTAACCGTTTTCAACCAAAAGCGAAAGAAAGATTTTAGTCATTGCACGTGTGGATCCTATGTTTTTTTAGAGAAACAAGCGTAGCAAAATTAAGCAGTAGATCTGCTCGCAGCCACTTCGGGGCGTCCATTGTCCGCCAAACGGCATTGAGGGAACAGTGTTTTTTGATGGTAAGCTTCTTTTGGTCATTTTAATCATCGGGTCAGCTTGTTTTTGGAGGGGAGGATACCTCATCAAATGTTGTTGATCTCGTTAAAAACCTCCTTAACGATGAACCATGAAGCGATACACACTGGGACAAAGTGAGTGCAATGACAGTAGTGGTGATGAAGGCAACCATTTCCATTATGCCACGCTACTTCACGATGCCACCAAACTCCAGCGCCCAAATCTCTGCCAATGATACTTTCTATTTGTCCATAAATACTTTAAAAATGCAGTATTTGCAAAGACTTAAACAGAATGGGTTCTCCAAACTATGCTTTTCTTCCTCACTAATGTCTGTCTTTGCTCTCTCTTGTTCAAAGGACGAACTTTCTCAAAGGCTCGCCAAACTCCGCGATCAAATGTGAAGAGCGACTGCTCCAGAACACTACCTGAATATTTCTCCCAAAAACCTTTTTACTTACATCGTTCATATTCTCCTTCTTCATCTCTTGTGTCTCTGTCGAGGAGCTACTGCATCATTTTTTCTTTCCTCACATAATGAATCTTGTTGACTGTGTTAATAATAACCTTTGGCCTCTGTAGACTCAGAGGTGCTAGATTTGGAAAATGTATACATTTCTTAAATATATTATTTTCCAAAAAGTAAGATCTAATGTGGCTTTATTGTTTAACATGTATATTCAAGAACAACTTACATTTTTCAAATATGGAGCGTGACAGTCGTTACCCTGTATTTATTGGCATATTTCATATACTTTAGGTGCATAAGCTGAAGGTTTGGGGTTATACAATTCAACTTGTTGTTAATAAGCGCATGATTGCGGAACCGTATAAGCATTTTTCTCTTTGTGTGAAAGACCTTCTTGCTTACTGGTGAACTGAATTCTTCTTTAGATTTGTTGAAATGTAATTCTGAGGATTATACTAAAACCTGGGTTGGTGAACTTCAGTATTTTCACTGATCATTTGGTAAGCGGTTACAGTTTGGATATTATATACAGTTAGCAACAATAAAGTTTTATAATACTTTTATCTTTTTGCCGTTTGAATACATTTATTTACCATTTCTATTCATTGCATTTACTTTACCAATGTATCTATTGCGAAGGGTCAATATTGAAATTGAACTGCAAAACCATATGCTTTATATAATTGGCAAAAATTGTAATGTGCTTTTATGATGAAGTATTAGCTCTACAACTATCGCGGGGTGAAATGCAAACAAATGGTGTAGTTTCAACATTACGTAGGTGCCAATATTTGTAGACAAACACATGCCTAATCTAACTAATGAATATTCTTAGTGTACATCCAATACTAAGCATTCAAAATATATATTTTGAGATATTCAGTGCAAAAAAAGACAATGGTGCATAATATTAATATGTAATATAATCATATACAAGATGACAACAAGTCTCAGGTGTGAGAAAAGTGGCTCTCATGCGTATATTTTTGGCCATCGCCCCTCAACCAAAAGGAGACAAGTGGTCCAAATGAGCTGCTCTCTGTGTTTGCCCTCTGTCTGCTGCCACCGTGTCCCTCTTGGTAATCAAAGTTCTCCTCAAGGAGAAGTCCTTCAATCCATTTAAAAAAAACTTCTGCTCCACTGCATGCAGATGAAGAAATGAACTGTACAACTCAATTTCTCTGTAATCTTGAATCTATGTTCAGTAAGATACTGATATTATGTTATTTGCGTGTGTTGTAACTATGGTATCGAGTGCATGAATACAAAAAATGTAATTAGTTAAGGAGAGGATAAACAAGATAAAATATATTAGAAATACAACAGGGAACATAGCTAGCGAGCGTGCTCCCCCCTCTAAAGGTACGGTTTATTTCATTTTAAGGATGCGCACCAAGCAACATCTCCAGGTGCTCCTTTGAGAACCAGGGCACAAATGTTATGTGCACCCCTGTTTATGTGTGTCAGATGTAGTGAGAACCGAGAACACTAGTGCGCATGTGCAGCAGGGCTGTATGCTTTAACCATGGACTGTTTATAATGATATACCAGTATACAGTATTGCCCTCTAGTGGGCACTGTGAGGAACTGCAACACAACTCGTGTATAATTAGAGTTAATATGTCTATTTATTAGTATCGCTGTTTTAACGTAGCGTTGATGTGGTTCTACAAATGATGAGTTTTTTTTGTTTTTTGCACAGGTTTCTATCCGGGAAATCATCTAAACGTGTCGATTGTTCACATGTTATTTAAATAAAATCCAGTATAAGGATCATTTACAATAATATCAATGTGGTTGAGTGTGTGTGTGCCACTCCTTTTTGGAGAAAACGGATTTGGAAATGGACCAAAGACCTCTGGGCAGAAAGCGTATCATCATGTGACTCTGGCGTAAACAGGAAGCAGCTGATCTGCCTTCACTGCCTTCTTCTAGTACCAAGTAATGTATACAACTGTACTCCTGATCTCAAATACTTAGTCATCTGCAATAGATTGTTTTTTAAGTAAACGTTCTACCCTGTCGTGGTAAGTAGACTTTACACTTATGTGCTTAACTTAGCTAGCTAGCTGTTTAGCTCGGGTAACCAAACTCCCATTTAATTGGACTGTTTGTCGTGCTAGCTAACTTAGCATTAGCTTAAATGTTTTTCCGGAACAGAGAACATAGTTTTAAGTCTGTTAACTGTTTATACATAATTGTGTGTGTATTAAGCTCATGACTGGTGACACGTGTTCGTTATGTAAGCTTTTAAACGTGTCCTCTGTACTTTTATTGGTGTTCTGCTTCAGTAGAGCTGACAATAGGTGACAGCTAAGTGAAACATTTTTGTGTTTTCTGCAGCGACAGGAGATCTGCTGCAGTCTCTAAAGTCATCAGACTTAAAGCCCAGAGAAATACTTTACTCTGCCTGGTGAGAAGGATGTCAAGCACAGCCATGAAGAAAAAGGTGAAGTAGGGGCTCATCGGTGACTTTGTTGTATCACAAATAGTGGTGGAATACACAAGTACAATATTGAGTAGTACTTGTTTACAATAGGTTATACTGATACTTGTTTACAGTAGTACAATGATTGCCATAAAATAGCCCTAAAAGCTGTAGCAATAGCTAACATAATGGAAAATGCACATATTGCTATGTAATATTTGTAACCATAGTAAACATTAAGTCAAAGTATATAATTTAGTTTAAATAATATACAGGTTTTTGGGTGTCCAAAATGTCATATACTGATAACATGTGAGTCACAAATGATCAGTTAAAATAATATGATGTACCTATATGTGCTTACAGTTTATTGCCACAATTATAACATAATATAAAATGACACTGACTGGGGTAATTCTGAGTACTTTCACTTTTGATACTTCAAGTTGCACAGAATACTTAACTTATTTTGACAAAGGTTTTTTTACATTGTGATACTACAAGTGCTAAATTTATTGAAGTGACATGTCTGGATATTCTACCTCTGGTCATACGCCTATAAGAGAGGATAGAAAAGGATTTAATTTCAGTGATCTGATCGAATCGGTTGCATTTGTGCTTTCAGGTGTTACTGATGGGGAAAAGTGGTTCCGGGAAGACGAGTATGAGATCCATCATATTTGCAAATTACATAGCTCGAGATACACGCCGCCTCGGAGCTACAAGTAAGTGTACTTTGAAGAAAGGCGACAGCTGAAATAAGTTAAATGTTTTTTTGATCTCATTTATTAAACCATTTTTTTCTCCCTCTGTGAATATAGTTGACGTGGAGCACTCCCATGTACGGTTTCTTGGCAATCTGGTTTTGAACCTTTGGGACT